>NC_064626.1:882588713-882891744 GCF_023864275.1 Schistocerca cancellata
CTAACATTATTATGCTGCAGAATCTTTTAATATTTTCTCAGTTTTCTTGAGACTCAGGTTGCCCTTTATTCACATGGTATACTGCGAACTATGGATGAAGGCCAAGAGACTGATCCCGTATTTCTATATCTTCAGAAGACAGTTGACACAGTACACCACTGCAGACTGTTAACGTAGGTACGAGAATCTGTAACAGGTTCCCACACACGTCAGTGGCTCGAAGACTCCTTAGGGAACCCAGTATGTTATCCTAGACTGCGAGTGTTCATCAGAGACACGGATATACTCAGGAGTGCCCCAGCGTAGTACGACAGGACCTCTATTATTTTCTATGTATCTAACGATCTGGCTGACAGCGTGGGCAGAAATCTACGATTGTCTGCCGATGATGTTGTGGTCTACGGGAAGGCGTCGAAGTTGAATGACTGTTGGGGATACAAGATGACTTAGACAAAATTTCTAGTTGGCATGATGAATGGCAACTAGCTTTAAACGTAGAAAAATGTAAATTGATACGGATGCGTAGGAAAAACAATCCCGCAGTGTTTGGATACAGAATTAGTAGTATTCTGCTTGATAGACACGTTGTTTAAATATCTGGGCGTAATATTCGAAAGCGGTATGAGATGGAACGAGCATGTGAGGATTGTGGTTTATTTGGAGAATTCTAGGGAAGTGTGATTCATCTGTAAAGGAGACCGCATAGAGGACGGCAGTGCGACCTTTATTCGAGTATTGCTCGAGTTTCTGGGATACGTACCAGGTCAGATTAAAGGAAGGTATCGAAGCAATTCAAAGGCTGGCTGCTAGTTTTGTTACCGGTGGTTTCGAACAACACGCAAGTATTACGGAGTTGCCTCAGGAACTCAGATCTCTGGAGCAAAGGCGACGTCCTTTTCGGGGAACAGCGTTGAAAAAATTTAGAAAACCGTCATTTGAAGCTGATTCCTGAACGTTTCTATTGCCACCAACTTACATTTCGCATAAGCACTATGGAGATCATACACGAGAAATTAGGGCTCAGACGATGGCATATAGACAGTCATTTTCTCTCGTTTTTTTTGCGAGTGAAATGACTAGTAGTGGAACAGGGTACCCTTCACCACGCACTATACGGTTGCTTGCGAATGTGTATGCGGATGTACATGTAATATGGAACATCTTCACTCAACTGCAGTTTAAGATTCTGTGACTCCTTTTATTTAATATTCAAATGCTGCAGTCAAGTTGAAAGTTTTCTCGAACAGTCCATCGGTGTACTGCCGGTCCATAGTGTCCAACGGGCACAATATTTCGGTAATCAGACATGTCGCCATCGTCAGGTGCGCTGACGAACTGAACTCCTGAGGGCGGGTGGCCGTCTTCAATCCATTCCCCTCGCGAGGCGGTCTCTCCGAGATCCGCGCCCGCGAGTCAGCGATCGGTGAGACGCTGGCGTCGGTGTAATTGCCTCGTCCGCCCTAGTCACCCGTCCGTTTCCTTTGCTTAGCGTCTTTTTAATTAGACTCAATGTTGGTTCCCATGCCCTGCTGAGGTTGTAGCCTCAATCTCGGTTGATGATACCGTCCCTGGTACGAATTTCGATAGCCTCTCTAACGATGCTGCCCAGTATTTACATGTCTGTGCCAAGACTCTGGTATGTCGGTAGTTCATTTCTTGATTTTCGGACAAACAGTGCTCAGCCACCGCCGACTTGTTGGGGTACCCAAGTCGAGTGTGCCTCTGATGTTCTCAGGAACGATCTTCGATGGTGCGCACTGTCTGTCCCATATAAGTCTTCCGACATTGACATGGAATCTGTTATGTGCAGGCCTTCCACAAACCGAGATCGTCTTTGACACTTCCCAATAACGCTCGCGTTTGGTGGGCAAAAGACAGTTTCTACTCGGCGTTTCCTCGATAGTGCGCCAGTATACGGTATATAGGCAGTGGCTATCTCTTTCTCTGTGACTTCTTCAGTCTCCACACACTGTACTGTAGAGGTGGGGCGGAGAGCATGTCTGATCTGCCATTCCGAGTGCTCGTTTTTCCGGAATACAGTTCTGAGGTGTTCCAGCTCTTGGGGCAGACACTCTGCGTCAGAGATGGTGTTCGCCCTTTTACCAGTGTTTTAGCACCCCATTCCTCTGCGCAGGGTGGTGGCAGCTATCCGCTTGCAAATACAGGTCTGTGTGCGTTTTCTTCCTGTACACCCAGTGGCCCAGGGTGCCATCCGCACTTCTTTTGACCATGACGTCCAGGAATGGTAATCCTCCTTCTGCGTCGGTCTCCATAGCGAATTTGGTGTTCGGATGTATGGAGTTCAAGTGTGTAAGGAAGTCTAGGAGATTGTCCCTGCCATGGGGCCAGATCACGAACGTGTCATCCACATAACATAGAAAACAAGTAGGTTTCCATTTCAATGACACCAAAGCTTAGTCCTCGATGTACTACACATAGAAATTCGCGACCACAGGCGAGAGTAGGATCCCCATTGCGACTCCTGTTTTTTTCATAGTAATCACCATTAAAGAGAAAATACGTGGAGATCACAACGGGTTTGAGAAGGTCGGTCGTCTTCTCGTCAAATTTCTGTGTAACATGCTCTACTGACTCTCGAAGCGGCACCCTGGTGAATAATGGAACAACGTCAAAACTCACCAGGATATCTGAGTCTTTCAGCCTGAAGTTGTCGAGACGTTTTACGAAATCCAGAGAATTACGAACGTGATGAGAGCATTTACCCATATAAGGGCTTAGTAATTCTACCAGGTATTTGGCCGGCAAATATGTAGGTGCTCTAATGTTGCTGACAATTGAGCGTAACGGCACCTCTTCTTTGTGGAGTTTATGGAGTCCATGAAGTCTTGGCGGTACAGGTCCTTGAGGTGTCAATTTCTTGGCGACACCCTCTGCTAAATCTGCGTCCTTGAGAAGAGCGCCAGTCTTGTTCTCCACCTTCCTTGTGGGGCCAGCGTTGATCTTCCTGTAAGAGCCACCGTGGTACAACAACCGAGTTAGAAAACTGTTACGGCAGCAGAGGGAACATCACAGCAAACATAAACATAAACATAGCCAAAGCCTTGCAGACATACAAAAATTACACGAAGCGAAATGTAGTGTGAGGAGGGCTATGCGAGAGGCGTTCAACGAATTCGAAAGTAAAGTTCTATGTACTGACTTGGCAGAAAATCCCAAGAAATTTTGGTCTTATGTCAAAGCGGTAGGTGGATCAAAACAAAATGTCCAGACACTCTGTGGCCAAAACGGTACTGAAACAGAGGATGACAGACTAAAGGCCGAAATACTAAATGTCTTTTTCCAAAGCTGTTTCACAGAGGAAAACTACACTGTAGTTCCTTCTCTAGATTGTCGCACAGATGAAAAAATGGTAGATATCGAAATAGACGGCAGAGGGATAGAGAAACAATTAAAATCGCTCAAAAGAGGAAAGGCCTCTGGACCTGTGGGATACCAGTTCGATTTTACACAGAGTACGCGAAGGAACTTGCCCCTTTCTTGCAGAGGTGTAATGTAGGTCTCTAGAAGAGCGTAGCGTTCCAAAAGATTTGAAAAGGACACATGTCATCCCAGTTTTCAAGAAGGGAAATCGAACAGATGTGCAGAACTATAGACCTATATCTCTAACGTCGATCAGTTTTAAAATTTTGGAACACGTATTATGTTCGAGTATAATGACTTTTCTGGAGACTAGAAAACTATTCTGTATGAATCAGCATGGGTTTCGAAAAAGACGATGGTGTGAAACCCAGCTCGCGCTATTCGTCTACGAGACTCAGAGGGCTATAGACACGGGTTCCCAGGTAGATGCCGTGTTTCTTGACTTCCGCAGAGCGTTTCATACAGTTCCCCACAGTCGCTTAATGAACAAAGTAAGAGCATATGGACTATCAGACTAATTGTGTGATTGGATTGATTTCAGAGGTGTGTAAGAGTGATTTCAGGGGTGCCACAGGGGAGTATCGTAGGACCGTTGCTATTCACAACATGCATAAATGACCTAGTGGATAACATGAGAAGTTCACTGAGGCTTTTTGCGGATGATGCTGTAGTATATCGAGAGATTTTAACAATGGAAAATTGTACTGAAGTGCAGGAGGATCTGCAACGAATTGACGCATGGTGCAGGGAATGGCAATTGAATCTCAATGTGGACAAGTGTAATGTGCTGCGAATACATAGAAAGAAAGATCCCTTATCATTTAGATACAATATAGCAGGTCAGCAACTGGAAGCAGTTAATTCCATAAATTATCTGGGAGTACGCATTGGGAGTGATTTAAAATGGAATGATCATATAAAGTTGATCGTCGGTAAAGCAGATGCCAGACAGATTCATTGGAAGAATTCTAAGGAAATGCAATCAGAAAACAAAGGAAGTAGGTTACAGTACGCTTGTTCGCCACTGCTTGAATACTGCTCAGCAGTGTGGGATCCGTACCAGATAGGGTTGATAGAAGAGATAGAGAAGATCCAACGGAGAGCAGCGCGCTTCGTTACAGGATCATTTAGTAATCGCGAAAGCGTTAAGGAGATGATAGGTAAACTCCAGTGGAAGACTCTGCAAGAGAGACGCTCAGTAGCTCGGTACGGGCTTTTGTTGAAGTTTCGAGAACATACGTTCACCGAGGAGTCAAGCAGTAAATTGTTCCCTCCTACGTATACCTCACGAAGAAACGATGAGGATAAAATCAGAGAGATTAGAGCCCACACAGAGGCATGCTGACTATCTTTCTTTCCACGAACAATACGAGACTTTAATAGAAGGGAGAACCGATAGAGGTACTCAAGGTACCCTCCGCGACACACCGTCAGGTGGCTTGAGAAGTATGGATGTAGATGTATATGAAGATTCGTCATTTAGCAGGCTCTGCACCTTCTCAATGTAGTCCTTATGGGAAAGAACAACCGTAGCATTGCCTTTGTCAGCCCGTAAGACAACCATCTCAGGGCTCTGTCTCAGGTCTCTAATGGCTGCCCTCTCCCAGGTGGTAATATTCGACTTGATCGGTTTAGTTCTTGTCAGAGGACTGCAGGTTTCCCGGCATACTTCTTCAGCTGCTTCAGGTGGTAGTCGTGCAGCAACCTGTTCAATTGCACTGAATGTCTGTTACCGCCGTGAACCTAGGTGTGGGAGCAAAATTAAGTCCCTTTTCCAGAAGAGAAACTGCGTCCCCAGTCAGCTCAATGTCCGTGAGATTGACGACTGTCTTGAGTGGAGCCTCCAGCGATGGTTTGTCAGAGAGACGAGAGAATTTAGATATCTGACGCCCCGAGATTTCCTTATGTGCAGAATCGGCTGTCACCCAGGTAACACCATCAATCCGCCCTCCCTCAGCAGCTCAGTTCGTCAGTACACCTGACGATGGCGACGTGTCTGATCACCGAAATATTGTGCCCGTTGAGTACTATGGACCGACACTACACCCATGAACTGTTCGAGCAAGAAATGCGCCGGGAGAAACTGAAGAATCACAAGTTGAAAGTTTGTTATATATATTTTAAACTCGTACTAATAACTTTCAAATTGGTGCATGAGACACATGTAAAACTGATTTATAATATCGGAATATCCAAATCTCAGTGCAGCACAACAGAACTATGTGAAAATTTAGTTTTGAACGGGAATATCTTAAGCTTACGTTACACGATGTGAAATCCAGACTTGCTTGTACATCCAACAATTCGTCTGCGAGAAAGCAATGAGATTTTAATGAAATTGCTACTGCTGTTCTCTGACTTACCCTGTCAAAGGAAAGTTAACCTCTCTGGCCAACGTGTACGGTCTCAAACACACTCTTGTAAACAATTTGATTATATCGATTTTTCAGAGGTTGTGTACATCTATCAAATTCGCAACTTCATTCACATTTATGGCCAAAACTTCCTGAAAATCAACGTGGCAAACAGGACAGCCCCCGTTCAGAGGGCAATGTAATATATTGTGACTGTAATAATTTGGACTACAAACTGTACGAGGTTAACTATTTTTTGAAGTAATCAGTTTTCATGTTTAAAATAAAGTGCAAATGTCCACGGCTGTCTTCATAAATTTAGGTTGGGTACTAAACAGCTGCTGCACACAAAGTAATGTATACTACGTAAATCTTCGTAAGTAATAAAAAGATATCTCACTAGCTGCCAGAACGTTTTAATACGTACAAAACCACTGACTGTTATTCCAACAACTTTTTAACAACAGCAATCTTTATCATTGGACGATTCAACAAAATGCGTTCTAAATATGACTACAAAGCGAGAGGTGTTGCTTCTCTCCTAACAAGTACGGAAGGTTATGTACAGTTTTTAGGATACATCTTAAAACTTCGGTAGTCTGCGCTGCAGTATGAACACTTTTGGCAAGAAAACTCAAGTACACTGCCATTCAAATGAAGCGTTAGGGGCATACCGGATCGAGGCCGTAGATCACGTGTACCCTTGCAGTACGTTGAAAGGTGACGTGCTGGCAGATGCGGAAGCTCCGCCCATCAGCCGTCACTGACCTCGTTCTGCAGCAGGCGCCTGTGGTGTTAACAGCGGACCACCGCCCACTATCTCTCGCTCTGGGGCCCAGTTTCTGCACGAGACAGCGGTGCAGTTTTGATACACGCTTCCGGTTGTCTGGCGCGCAGACGTCGGGCGCCCGATAAGCGGAGGACCGGAATAAAAATTTGTCTTACGAGAAAAAGGGCTGATGTATAGGAAAGTGAAGTATTTCTCTCAACTGTAAGGCACAATACACGCACCACTAGAATGCCCGTTGTTCAGTTCACGATACCTCTCATGGTCTTTTTTTTAATTTTTATTGACCCGAGGTAAAAATGTTTACGTTTATATTTTGACATGTCGCCTCTCTTAAATCCCAGTCAATACTGATGGGAAATATTACAGCAAAGAAAGAGGAATGTGTAGAGGATCAATAGGTATGAAATTAGCGAAAGGCTTAACATCAAAACTGAGAACCAAGTTTGAGACGAAGAAATTCTGCTACCTTTGGAGGCTACATGACGTATGGCTGACGATACTAGACAAAAATGGGAAAAGAGAGCACGGCTTCACAAAATAAATCTGCTACAGAGCACGAAACTTAAGTTTCCATATAAGGAGGATGTTTGTGTTGTTGCGTCCCTGGAGTATAGCCTTATCTGAACGTGATTCAAGAATAGTGGGGTACAACAGGAAAAGAAAAGAATCGAAGCGTCTGAGATGTGGAGTCACTGTAGAATACTTAAAATAAGGTGGAATAATAATCGGCCACGAATGAAATATGTGGCGGACAGTAAATCCTCTACAGTAAATATTTGTTAAGACGTCAAAGCATAACTTGCAAGGTACTATAGAGAGCCGTAGACGGCAAAACTTTTAGGACAAGACAGACACTGAAATGTACGGGGTGTTTGTTTTAAGGTGAGGCTACTGAATGTCTCGAAAGCGACGCACCGTACAAAAAAATGTTCTAGGTGAAAAAAGAATATTAATAAAGGGAACATCTGTCTGTGCTGCAACTGGACACCTCCTACTCCTCATTCGTGGACGGGGTCAACTTTGTATTTTCCAAAGGCAACTCCCCGTTTTATTGCATATTCGGATTCTACGCCAAAAAATGTGTACCCTATACTCAAACAATTGTTTACCGTTCGTGGTTAGAGATATATAACAAGGTGTCCGTTTTTGCAATTAAGAACCGACGCAATTGATTCTACATTTCATTTGTGATGTAAATGTAAACCTTTGTGTTCTGACGGGTGATATTTATGGATACACTGGGAATCATGCAGCAAACCAGTTGCATGCCTAAACTTTACTGAAGAATTTACCTAGGTGTCGTCATATATAAACCTTTCTTCCTCAGAAGAAGTAATAATACCTTAAAATACGATAAATTACAACTAGTACACGGAAGTCATACCTGCAGCAGAGAGAAAGATCAAAACTTACAGCCAGTGAAAATATAAAATAAATTTACGTGTTGCATATGGTTTGAAAAGAGAAACGATGCCATAAGTTTCAGTTAACACTAAAACGATCTAATTAAAATCAAAGGCAGGCGTGCATCATATACATAAACAGACAACTAACGGGACAGAAGGGACAAGCCAGCAGGAAACTTACATCCAGATGGCACTCACGTAAGAAGCTGTGCTAACCAGACCTAAGTCTTACGGCTTCCTTTCTCTTTTCACACAATATTTAACACGTAGTTTATCTTATATATCCACTGTGGGTAACTTTTGTCCTTTATTTTTGCTGCGCGCATTATTTTCATGTACTGGTTGCAATACATCCTTCTTTAAGGTATTATTACTTCTTCTGGAGAAGAAAGATTTATGTCTGTCGACTCCAGGTAAAGGTTTGAATGAACTTTTATCGTGCAACTGGTTGGCTGTATGATTCCCACTGTATCCATAAATTTACAGTTGCTGACTGCTGCCTCGTTCAGGAATGTAAAGCTGATATTTATATTCGAAATTTACTTTAGTGTTCCAAATTTGTTTGTACAGTACAGTACCGTTAGCCATTTCAGAGTCGTTGTTGTGGATGTAATAGTTTTCCGTTCCCATCGGTAAGCTTGATTTCGTTGAGTTCCCTTGCCTCTTACCATAGGGGTGCTTGATTTCGGTATCCATGGCAGCTGCGCCTCGCATTATCTCTTCGTGGACATTCCACCTTATTACAATGACTAGTTTGTATTCCGCCGGCCTACGCGAGAGTTACGGAGGTTGGATGGAAACACTCATGGAAATCAGTCTCTCTGATGGAGGGTTCGAGGTTGGCCACGGAAGTCAAGCATTCCGATGGTTTAAGGGATCACTGCAATCAATCCCGTAGGAAATGGAATATTACATTACCATACAAGTAGCTTATTTGCCAGAAATGTCAATGCCAAGCCATGTTTTTTGTACAGTACTATTACATTTCGAATAACGTTTGAACGTCAGTATCGATAGTTAGATCACAAAGGTTTATATTTGCCTCATAAATGAAATGTAGAATCATATGCATCGGTTCTTAATTGAAAAAACGGGCGTCTTGATATCTGTCGATTACAGCGCCATCTGCCACGAATAGGGAACAATGGTTTGAGTACACCGTACGTATTTTTTTGACGCAGCATTTGAACGTGCAATAAAAATAGAAGAGTTCCCATTTTAAAATGCAAAGTTGTCCCGCCCACGTAGGAGCGATGGTTAGGGGATGGCCAGCTGTAGTACAGACAGATGCCCCCTTTACTAATATTAACTTTTCACCTAGAACATTTTCTGTGTGATGCATCGTTTTCGAGGTATTCGGTTGTCTCAAGTTAAAGAAAACACCGTGTATACTACAGTTACTTGAGAATGTAAGAGTTACTCTTTCATGAAGAGATTGAGGCAGAAGAGAAAATATTGGTGCACAGCGTCAAATCAGTTGGAAGTCTAAGGAAAATAAGTAAATAACTGCACAAAGTATGATACGACTAGATACATCTACAGCTGCTAAGTAGTTGTAGTAGTCATTTCTTGTCATTTTATTGACAACTGGAGTACAGTAAGAGCGGCTACCTGTATCACCTGGTGGCGTAAGTCGTAATTAAGCTGTATCTCCTTTTTAATCTTCATCTTCATGTTAATACCCATCACAGAAGAGAAAATGTTCTTGTTCTTCGTGTCACCGTTTCTTTCACCATCTCGTGCCAATTCATCGTCCTGGGTAGCCCTTGAGATTTACCTTTTGCAAGCGTAAAAAACGTTGATGTCACAGAAGTGGGAACTGTACCATAATTTCATAAAAATTTATTGCTGTCTCTCCCGGATCTTCTAAACATTTCGTAAAATTTTAGCTAGTTTATTTTCAATATTTCTGCTGCAGTTATAAGTAATATCGCATCCGAGGAACGAGTATTTCAAATGTTACACTTGTTCTAGGGTAACATTACTTAAATATTCTATATGTTATATCATCCTTTACGTAGATATTTATCTTTACAGTCTGTGTAGCTGTGGTAAAATTTAATCTGTAGGATATTGTCACAAAGCTCTAGAACTCTCTTCTTCTCTTCTAAATTCCGCAGTATTCTACTGCTCTTCTTTCTGGACTCTATAGGTCACAGTAATTAGAAACGGTAAAAAGACACCGTGGAAGATCTGAAAACGTTTCACCAGAAATGAGAGGTCCTTTGAGTAACGCAAAAATTTTGGGACCAGCTGGAAAATGAATACTGAAGGTTTGAATTTCGAACAAATTCCTCAGTTGAACTAATAAGCGATCTCAAGGGTTAGACGTAGTTCCAAAACTTGAAGTAGACAGCTAACTGTGAATCTACCACAACCTAAGTAAATGCAGCAAGTTAATATACTATCTGTGATTTATATCACTTTGCTGCCTAGCATTGTATATTTACGGTAAAAAAAAGGCTGTTGAATAATGTAACTGCTATTTTTTTAAAATTTCTCTTTTAACTATATAGCCTAACACTTGCTGTTACCTGCTGATTCGCTCGTATGTCAATATTTTGTTATTATGAGTAAGTAAGCCAATAATTTTACGAGATGACATTATATACATTGGTGTACAGACGTATGTATAGAAAATGTATGCAGTACCGGTATGTAAGTACATAGTGAATGTGTTTATACTATTTTCTGTATATCGAATCTGAAAACATGCATTATATTTTCAAATTATATTGAAAAATGCCTCGATTCATTACATTCGTGAAGAAGTAGAGTTTTTAGGGGTTTCTCTCGCTCACCTAGGGTTGGATGTGAGCTTTTGCCACCAGAGCAACCCAAACCAAGCGTTTTTCCCTTCCATTTTAAGGCGTTATGATGCCTATATTTTGGATCCATTCCTTACTAAGGAGACTGCCTACACTACGCTTGTCCGTCCTCATTTAAAATACTGCTGTGCGGTGTGGGATCCTTACTAGATAGAACTGACGAAGTACATCGAAAAAGTTCAAAGAAGGGCAGCACGTTTTGTATTATCGTGAAATATGGGAGAGAGTGTCACAGAAATGATACAGGATTTGGGCTGGACATCATTAATAGAAAGGCGTTTTTCGTTGCGACGGAATCTTCTCACGAAATTCTAGTCACCAACTTTCTCCTTCGAATATGAAAATATTTTGATGACACCGACCACGATCACCACAATAAAATAAGGGAAATCAGAGCTCGTACGGAAAGATATAGGTATTCTTTCTTTCCTCGCGCTGTACGAGATTGGAATAATAGAGAATTGTGAAGGTGGTTCGATGAACACTGTGCCAGGCACTTAAATGTGATTTGCAGAGTATCCAAATAGATGTATGATGACTGTCTTATGGTTAACATAGTCATTTAATAGGTCATAACAAATGATGCTTCGCCAAAAGCTTCCCATGCTCCACGTGCAATGGTACGACTCTCTGTTTGTCGTACAGCCTTTACATGACGCAGCTGTTACGAGTATTCAAACGAGTATAAAACGTCTTGGAAGCGTGACGCACATCGTCTGAAATGCGACGGGCTTGTGACTCTTCTAATCTCTCTGTAGCTCTTAAGGCCACCTGATGTTCTGCATCCAAGTTCCGGCGGACATGAGATTGCTCTGATGTTTGTTGGATGCGAGTAACTTTCGCAGGTTGAGTGCTATTAGAACTATATGCTAAATCAGGCTCACTCTTGTGAGGCTTATAGTAATAGTTTTAAAACGATTCTCGGGCTTACCATCAAATTTAATTGTTGCATCTCCACCAAAACTGTGCAGCTACGCCAAGTGGTCTAGGAACTCGGTATCATAAACCAGGTGCACAATAACATTGTATTTGCGCTGTCACGGAATAATCTATAAACACTAAGAGTCCATTGTGACAGCGTCGTCTGTATGCCACAAAAGATACAACTTTTTAAAGTAGCCTGTGGTCTTCCTCAGCGTTTAAGCTATTAATTTTATCAAAATCAGGTCAGCTGTTGACTCATGAAAGCGTGACAGAGTTACTATCGCATTTGTAATAATACTATAGAAGTATGGAAATGGATATTGCCGTTGAATGCAAAAAGGAGAAAACCGCTAATTTGTGTAACTAACTCTGGCACAATGATTCTTGCTGATCACGTTAGCTGCAGAACAGCGAGTAAGCCTTGCGTGCACACATGTGTTCGTAGTTAGCTCTCGTGTGCTCGTAACCTATTCCGGTTGTTGCGTTGCATAAGCAAGTACTGGCTTTATGCCGCCTGCATCACTGGTGCCCATGGTGCCATCGGATACGTTCCAGGGGCTCGCTACCGTGAAGTCTACGAGATATGATCTCAACGACCACTGAATGTCGAATCACATACACTGTGTGATCAGAAGTTACCGGATACTGCTGGAGAAAGCTGTTGTAGTTTGAGTTACGTCACTCATCGCAGTCCCAACACTGAGGGGTCTAGATGCACGAACAGTGACGTTTATGCATTTATGCATGGTCATTTGACGGTGGCGTAGATGCAACACTTTTGGGTAACAAGTTTCTGCCTCCTTAAACATATCAAAGCCAATTGTTACCCGTACAGTGGTGAAATTTATACGTGGACTGAAAGATCATACCTCAAATACAACCAAACGTTTTCATCACTACAGAATAACGGATTCTTATCGTCAATTGACAATACTAAGGTAATCTCGCTGTATATACTACTAGTGTATCGTTAAGGACAGAGGTGGATTTCATATTTTCTTACATATTCTGTAATTATCATATAGCTATGAGGCTAAAGGCTCTTCGTAGACAAGGTCCCTAACGCTCAATCGTGTGGTGTCTCTCGATCAGGATGTCGTAGGAACGAATTTCGGCAGCAGAAGTCACTTTAACTCCAAGTGTTGACGAAAACCAAGAGAGGAGAACAAGCCCCAATTACTCAAATTGTAAACCTTCCCCTAGTGTAACGCGAAATGGGGTCATAATAACTCTGTCAATAACAATAACGAATCACTTGTCGGAAAAGGATATTAGTCTCATGGCTGTCCTTAGTTCTAATTGAGAGATGTGGATTGTGAGCTTGTACTGAGTTTCACACTCTACCCTTTCTCTTTCATTTACTTCAATAACACAGCCTCGACAATACACTTCAGGAAGATTGACCTAGTGAGTATATATCATGGGAGGTGATTCCTGAGAGACTAAGGAACAAATGAGTTTCAATAGACATATGCCCAGAAATACAAGATGTTCATGTACTGCACTCAGTGCAGCACCCTAAACAGTTCTTCCCAGCTGCCATGTTAACTGCAGGAGGTATTTGAAATGACCTGTGAGAGTATCTATCTACTCGAATCAATAAGGACCACCCCACTCGGCAAAATATACGAGACGCAATCTAAGTGACGTCGTCATCGTCATGTACACAGTATTACTTGTCGAGCGCATCTCCTTTTCTTTGTTACACACACAAACGGTTACACGTTCAGACCCTTGGTCAGATGCTTCGTTTTGAAATGACGTGCGAGAGATCCTCCTGGTCGTCTCCCTGTTCAGGCAGCCCCGTATCAGAGCAGTCATTCGTGAAACAGCTCAGAAGATCCATCAGTCGGAGGTAGGCTCATAAAGGTCACAGACCTGGTTGAAGGGCTCAGCCAGTTTTTGTTATAATGGCGAATCGCCTGCTACACAACCACCAACCCCTCAGGATCTAGTCGCCTGTATTTTTTGTGCCAATGGGATTAAACAGATCAAGACTGAACTGAATACATCCCTCCACGACCACGATGTGGACATTTTACTTGCTACAGAAATCTATCTCTAACCATCGGATGATTTTCGTTAATGCAGCAAGTTTTGCTATCGTGCAGACCAGCTACATTTTCATGGTGGGGGCATGGCAGTGTTCCTACATACGACACTCGTCCACAATCACGAGGTTACCTAACCACTGGAACATATAGAGGCCATGACAGTCACTGTGTCCACCTGCCTTGGAGCCATTACGTTTACTGCAATGTATTTGAGCACTAACAAGCCACCTCTCTAAGCGGAATTCCACTAGTTGACATACTTTGATAGGCTCATCCTTGAGGATTATCTCAGTGCCAAACATCCGGCTTGGTATTTTTGCATTGCTGATCCCAAGAGCAGACTCCTCCTTGAACTGTAAGATACTACAGCATTGTCTGTCTATGACTCCCATAGATACACCAGTCAACTCCAACTGCCAGTTGGAATTTCTGGATGTGTCTATTGTCAAGAATATAGTGGTGCAATTTTCCTTGGAAACGCTCCACGAATTGGCGCCAGACCATGCACCTTACCGATGTAGCACTGTCCTTCTACATCCGTTCTACCACGACAACCACGGATTGGAACAAATTTGCCAGAGTCCTCAACAACACCTGATAAAACTTGGACCTGACAACGCCTACCAACCTTGTTAGTGCTGTCGATTACCTAACCATAAAAATCAAGACGGCAATGAAAGGACTTTAACCCCACTGGATGATGTTCCTCCTCTATTGCACGAATTGAAAACCGAGAAGAACCATTGCTGCCTGTGGTGGAAGCAGTTTCACAACCGTCGGGGCAAGCATCGCACTGGAAATCTCTAATGCGAATTCTGCCACCGCCTCACACATTGTAAAACAGAACAATCAGAGAACAATATATCTACTTTTCTCCTCCAACGTAAGTCACAATGGGCTATCGTCTGAATCCTGAGCTGATCCATACTGAGGACCAACCATCCTATCTGAAAGCTGTATGTCTTGACTTACGATACCTATGTGTGGTGGAAACTCTGGTAGATGCATTTGAAACCCAGAATCAAGTGCTCGTCCACGACCTCATGCCTGATAAACTCCAGGATAATTTCTGTAATACGATGATACTCGGACAGTCATTGCCGCTTTCAGAAACAGATCACCTTTTACGGCCCCTCACGTTACATCCCTGACAAAACTCCAATGGATCCTCCAGCAAAAGCATGCACACTTGGCTCCCGGATTGGATGGCATCTTAAACGAACACCTCTGTCAGCTCCCATACATATTTACCAGCATCGTGAACAGCTGTCTCACTACTGGCTTTTTCCCTCCCAAATGGAAGCCAGCCAAACCAATTGCAGTCCCCAAGCCTTCGAAGGATCCTACAGTCCCTATCAATAAAAGGCCCATTAGCCTTTTGAATATGGTGGTGAAGGTCCTGGAATCTTTGATCCCCCTCCCCACATTTTCCAATCTCTGGTGGCACTGAGAACAATCCATACAGTACTGTTGGGTTTCACTTCTCACTTGTCAGCTGAACTACAAGTTCTTAGGATCACAGAACATGTCAGCAAGGGCTTTAACTTCACCATGTCGATGGCACTGGTTTTCTTGGACCTCGAAAACACATACTATAGGAATTGGTAGGACAATGTTGTGTACAAAATTCTAATGCCGACGACCATACCAGACATTTGAATTAAGGTCGTGGATGATTTTCTCCACGATAGGACCTTTATGGTCACTCAGCAAGGAAAACGCTCAAGTATACATGACATGTTTGTGTTTTCTCCCATTCTCTGTAATAGTTTTGTTAATGATAAGCCAATAATCCCACAATGCCATCTGACGCAACACGCCGACGATACAGCGGTCTATACGACCGGCCGCAACACTGACCAGCTTATTGCTCCTCTCCAGAGGCAGGTGGATGCAATGGTCACCTGGTGCTATTCCAACAAGATTGTCCTCAATGACGCCAAAACTATGGGGTCTATTTCACGAAACAGTGCCCTATTCACCGCCACAAAATCACTATTGGAGGCGTCCAGTCCCATGGTCTATAGATACCAATTATCTAGAGGTTCAGCTGGATAACAAACTGCTCTTCCACCGAGATGCGGAGTATGTCACCAAAACGCCGATAAAAGCATTGCACCCAGTCTTCAATGGCAGTGATCTGAACTTAGATACGAAGCTCCTAATGTACCATACAGTTGTCTGCCCTTCCCTCATCTATGGTTCCACAGCATGGGCCATGATTAGTGCCTCCAGAATGCAGACCCCCAGCGCCTGCAGAATAAGGTACTTTGGTGGAGCCTGCATGCCCTTCCACTCGTGAGGATTTTTATCCTGCACGAGGAGACAAATATGCACCTCTAAAGAAGCCTGTATTGCAAAGTGGACGCCCTCTGCGACATGGTCAATGGCTCGCATCACATTGGCACCACGAGTGCCAGGCATTGGAGCCACCACCCCATTCCTCTTACCATCCTCGAGGACTCGGGTTCGGACCACAGACAACAACAGCCCTGGTATGACCACTCATAATGTGGCAGTTTTTGATACAAACACCCATTATGTGCAATTTTTGATATGGCCACTACTTTAACTACGAAGGTAGTCGAGTCATTTCTTACCGACAATACTGAACTCTCACCATCGGAGGGACTTCAAGTCCCACAATCACTTCAATGTACAAATCAATGATGTCATTGTAAGATAGGTAGATTTTACTCCTACAATAAGACAGTTAGATCGCTCTAAACCGGTGATGCTGCACTGAAAACTTCCGCAAAAGAAAAGAGTCGCAGAAGAACAGTGCAAGCGTTGTCGAATCCGGAAAGAGAGCGATTCATCTGACGTCCAAAACGACATGATCATTGGCTTTCGGGTCAAGTGTGGAAGTACTTCGGAAACGGCTGAAGTCTATCACGCATGGCAAAATAGCGCTATCCAAAACTGGCGCCGAGGAAACAGTGGTGCACCACGGGCAGCAGATGACAGAGATCAGCGACGGCTACAGAGATGAACAGGCGAACAGACGTGAAAAAAAAAGTACTATGGGACTTAAATTCTGAGGTCATCAGTCCCCTAGAACTTAGAACTACTTAAACCTAACTAACCTAAGGACATCACACACATCCGTGCCCGAGGCAGGATTCGAACCTGCGACCGTAGCGATCGCGCGGTTCCAGACTGTAGCGCCTAGAACCGCTCGGCCACCCCGGCCGACGCGGCCTTTACAGATGAATTACTTTTTTGCTCCATCGGCAGGTGGCCACTGTCTTGTACGGGGTGAAACATCTAAAAGCAAACACGCTGCAACAATCGCCGGATGGGCTCAGGGCGGACGCTGGAGCGTTATGGGCTGGGGAATGTTTTCATGGTATTCCCGGGTGATCTTCTCATTCTGGAAGACACGGTGGACCAACACAAATCTATCCATGGGGACCACGTCCACCCCAATATGTAGTTTTCTTTTCCTCGGTATGATAGAATCTATTAGCAAGACAATCCAGTGTGTCACACAGCTCGCAGCATACGTGCGTAGTTCGAAGAGCACCAGGATGAGTTTAGCGTATCGCCCTGGGCATCAAACTCCCCAGAATTAAACCCATTTAAACCCCATTAACAAGGACGTTTGATTCAACATTCCCGTTCACGAAGTGTTACCCTTTCTTCTACATCTTCGTGATGAGAATGCTGTGGTCACATCTGCCTTGCAACATAACAGTCATGTTTATAGGACTGCATGCATACTTTCTCGATTTGACGAACACACACGACCATGTCGCACTTCGATTGGCCTGCTGAATCACCTGATCTTAATTTCATAGCTCTACAAGATAAGCAGTGAGTGACTTCAAATGGATACGAAAAGCTGAAAAAACTGGTGCATTCTCTTCCTCGCCGAACTGAGATCGTTTTGAGGTGTAGAGGCGGTGTTGCACGATATTAGCCTGAAACCTCCTGGGAGGAACAGTTTTTTTGCCCGGTGTGCTTACTTTACACTGCTTAAAGATAAAGATGTTCCAGATGAAACATGAACTCGTAAATTTTATTAAGGGTTTTAAACAATTTAAGGTTCTACGTCTAGGTATAGAAGATTGACGAACGATATAAAGTCAGAATTTATTTTGTTTTGTTTTTGGATATCGATCTTCTTATTGGCTTGATGCGGCCCACCACGAACTCCTCTCCAGTGCCAACCTCTTCATCTCAGAGTAGCCCTTGCATTCCACGTTTTCAGTTTTTTGTTGCATGTATTCAAAATTCTGCCTGCTCCTACTGTTTTTACCCACTACAGCTCTGCCTCTAAGGCCATGGAAGTTATTCACTGACGTCTTATTATACTGTCCCTTCTTCTTGTCGGTCTTTTCCATACATTCCTTTCCTCGCAGATTCTGCGGGAAACCTCATCAGTTCTTATCTTATCAATCCAATTTTTGAACATCCTTCTGTAGCATCCCACATCACGCTCTTCTATTTTGTTCCTTTCCAGTTTTTCCCCAGTGCACTATTCTCTTCCATACAATACTGTGTTGCAAATGTACGATCTCATTTATTTCTTTTTCTAATATCCTTTGACCCCGAATTTTAGCACCATTCTTCAAACTTTATTACATTTCCTACTTTACTTCTCCAAAGGGAAAGATGGGGGCGAAAGACTTCGCCCCTGTCTTACTGTTTCTAATCCAAGTCCTTCCTTCTTAATGTGTTCCATTCTCATTACTCTCTCTTGATTATTGTACGCATTGCATATTGACATTCCTTTCCTTTAACGTACAACTACTTTTCAGAGAATATCGAACATCTTGCACCATTTTACAGATCGAACGCTTTCGGTGGGTAGAAAACTCCTATGATTGTTCCTTGATTTTTCTTAAAGCAGAATATAATAAATCACCTTTTAGCATTTATTAAGTATGGTGACTTGTTTGCCGGCCGGGTTGGCCGAGCGGTTCTAGGCGCTACAGTCTGGAACCGCGCGACCGCTACGGTCGCAGGTTCGAAACCTGCCTCGGGCATGGATGTGTGTGCTGTCCTTAGGTTAGTTAGGTTTAAGTAGTTCTAAGTTCTAGGGGGCTGATGACCTCAGAAGTTAAGTCCCATAGCGCTCAGAGCCATTTTTTGTGACTTGTTTCGAGCCGCGCGGGATTAGCCGAGCGGTCTTAGGCGCTGCTGTCATGGACTGTGCGGCTGGCCCCGGTGGGGATTCGGGTCCTCCCTCGGGCATGGGGTGTGTGTGTTTGTCCTTAGGATAATTTAGGTTAAGTAGTGTGTAAGCTTAGGGACTGATGACCTTAGCAGTTAAGTTCCATAAGATTTCACACACATTTGAACATTTGAACTTGTTTCGAGGTTAGAAAGCATCATCACAGAAGATACCACGTGAGCGAACAGTTACTGACACTGTAAGTCCTTGAGTTGAGAAACGGTTGAAGAATTCTCGTAGTAGGAGAAATGTTTGAGGATTAAACCAAAACAGAAAACAAAAGGTGACAATAAAAGATGGAAACGATAGCACTCTTTGAGCGTATGACTTTTTTTGCTGCCTTATATTGAGATCTTACGCTATACCATAGATAGTTGACACAACGACGTAATTAATTTAAAAAGTTATCCTCAAATATCACAGTTAATTCTGTAGCGGCGATGCTGCTCGTTTATGAGCACCCCTACAGAGCGCGATACTGCGGTGTGAAATGTTGGACTACTCTATCTCAACCTAATACGTCATCCCGGAAAGAATCCTCGAAGTAAACAAACTTTCTCCCGCCGCTAACACGCAGCTGGTTCGGCATAGCATAGGGCAGTCTGCCAGGTGCAGAGAATAGAACAGAATTGAAGAGAACAGAACCGCAGCTGAGCACGGCGCATTCCTGCAGCCCATGCCGTGGATTTCCCCGTGTTCTTTCACTTCTACAAGCAACCGGTTGTTATTTAGGGTGTCACATAGGCAATAAGGTAGTGTCTTCTCCTCTAAAGATGAGCTGTTGTGCTCTTTGCTATGGTGCCACTTAAGACCTTAGACATTAAAGTTTCAGAACTCGAATAAAGGAGAAAGGGGAACAGACAGCAGTGTTGGTATATGTGCCGCTGAAAGTTGTAAGAAGTGAAGAGAATAGCAGAGAGAAGAACGGCGAGTTAAAATCAAGGGGCACGTTGCAGTACAAGTACTGAAGGAATCTCCCTATAACAGAAGCAAGGGAATGTAATATCTCCGAAGCAGACAGATAAGAGAAGATGAGTAGCGAAGCTTATATTGAAAAATGATACTGAGACGTGAAAGATGGATATGAAATTGTACATCTGGATCACGGTATTGTATGGACATGAATCATGAACTCTGGGAAGACTGCAAAAGAAAAAAAAAACTGCAAGATTTTGAAGTGTGGTATTGCAAAAGCACGCTAAAAATCAAGTA
This sequence comes from Schistocerca cancellata, assembly GCF_023864275.1. NCBI lineage: Eukaryota > Metazoa > Arthropoda > Insecta > Orthoptera > Acrididae > Schistocerca > Schistocerca cancellata. The sequence continues at coordinate 882,608,842 of NC_064626.1, forward strand.
TACCAATGAATAGGTATTGGCTAAAATAGATGAGAAAAGAAGGCTACGAAAAATTCTTACCAGATTGCGTGACAGACTACTGGTACAGCTGCTAAGGTACGCGTAGCTTTATACCGTGTCACGTGAAGGAGCGAAGAGCATGTTGCATGTACCTTATACCGAGCAAAATGGCGCAGTGGTTAGCACACTGAAGTCGCATTCGGGAGGACGACGTTCAAACCCGCGTCCGGCCATTCTGATTTAGGTTTTCCATGATTTCCCAAAATCGCTTCAGGCAAATGCTTGAATGGTTTCTTTGAAAGGTCACGGCCGACTTCCTTCCCCATTCTTCCCTAATCCGAATGGGCCGATGACCTAGCTGTTTGGTCCCCTCCCACATATCAACCAACCATATAGCATACACTCAAAGATAGAAAGGTTAACCTGAGGTAGGAAACAGTGGAGAATGTGAACAAGCTAAGCGAAGTACTAATGGGATATTATGATCTCCAATAGGAATTCAACCTTTTAATCCTACACAAACTCCATTACTTAATACAGCTATTCTTTTAGCCTCAGGAATAACCGTAACATGAGCACACCACAGTCTTATACAATCCAATCACACTCAAAAACTACAGACAAAAGACATTTACGGGAAGACATTGTTGCCAAATATCGCAGCGACCAAGCGAGCTCCTTTTCTTTGCGAACACATTAATTCGATCCAGTGCGGCAAAAAGTATTTAAAATTGTCCTTGTAGGGTTCTGGCAAGGTTTTCTTTCCTACCTCCTTGTAATTCAGAAACATCCTATTTCAGATATTACTAATAGGAACATACCATAAACTCCATTCATTTAACCCTAACTCGGACGACTACTATAAGGTTACCGAATTTCTAACAGTCAATCAATTCTGCAAGAAATTTTATGCGATGTTTTATGCCCATTATTGACTTACTTCACACAAACCGAAATCATTCTTCTGTTCTATTTTGCTATAATTTTCTTTCAGTTCCCAACAGTTTCACCACAACTTCCTTTCAATAGCGACCCAGTAAGCAAGAAATCAACAACGCTTCTAAACAAGAATCACCAAGGTCATATATAGAAAGAATGTTGCTTGGGGAATGAGGTACTTCCTGCTTATGAGAAAAAGTCTTTTCGTTTGCGTTGGATGGTAGAGTTTTCGATAGATAAACAATGAGTGGTGAATCGAGAACCCCAACCCGAGCGCAAGTCTTTCAGAGGCTATGTTCCACCAATTGAGCTATCGAAGAGCAGTTGCGATCCACCTGACACCTCACAGCTTCTGCCTTCGAAAATCCGCAGCTCTCCTGCATACTCACACCATGCTGGGCTTTCACTCCCAGGAGAAAGGATACAAATAAGAGTAGCTCAGTCACAGCTTTCTGATTGTTACCTGGTTCAAATGCCTCTGAGCACTATGGGACTTAACATCTGAGGTCATCAGTCCCCTAGAACTTAGAACTACTTAAACCTAACTAACCTAAGGACATCACACACACCCATGCCCGAGGCAGATTCGAACCTGCGATCGTAGAGGTCGCGCGGTTCCAGACTGAAACGCCTAGAACCGCTCGGCCACACCGGCCGGCCGATTGTTTCCTGGCTGAACCTTTCACTCTGTGCTAAGAACACTGTCCAAGGAAGGCAAAGGACCATGCTGAAGTCTCTATGGGGACTACACTATCAGTTTCTTCAGACGACTATTTTTTTTTTTGTCATCAGTCTACTGACTGGTTTGATGCGGCCTGCCACGAATTCCTTTCCTGTGTTAACCTCTTCATCTCAGAGTAGCACTTGCAACCTACGTCCTCAATTATTTACTTGACGTATTCCAATCTCTGTTTTTGCCCTCTACAGCTCCCTCTAGTACCATGGAAGTCATTCCCTCATGTCTTAGCAGATGTCCTATCATCCTGTCCCTTCTCCTTATCAGTGTTTTCCACATATTATTACCACGTGTTATGTGTTCTACAATTTCATTTCCGTATGGAATTTAAAAATAATCAGTGTTTATATGCCTCCAATATTATGTGAACAATACCTGCTCTTATTAAAATTGTGCATGATTAGACAGTTTGGCTGTTACCCAGCAACAGCTTTGCGTGTAGCGCCCGTGAGAGCGTGCACAGCAACTTTTTGGGTCTTTTACAGGTTTACCGGGGTCACGGAGTGGAGTCTGGGTCTGGTAGCCAAGAAGGAAGGTTCCCGCTGGCAACAGGGGATGCGCGGCGATTTCTGAGCCTTTTACAGGTGTATCGGGCTCACTGAGTGAATGTCTCTGTCGGGCGATCAAGAAGGGAGGCTCCAGCTAGCAATAGGAGCGTGGGGCACATTCCGAGCGGACTAGGTGATGGGGGGCCTGCAGAGCAGCGCGTGGCCCAGTGCACGACGCCGGCGTGCAGACAGGAGGTGAAGTGGATGGCTGTGCGTCGGGTGAAGGAATCGCTGGGTGGTGGGGTGCGGCCAAAGGTATACGTGTACCAGTCACGACTTGGAACAGCCTCTGCTCGACGAAAAAGAACTGAACTTGGTGAACACATTTCAGAACATTTCCTGTTGCAGTACACTTTTGGCCACACAGCCGAATTTAACGTATACCTCAGTTTGGTTTAGTGCTATTTACTGAAATGAATTCTCATTGGTCTGCAGTCGGTTCCTTACTTGGTGTGTGTTATTTGCGCCGACATACCTGAAAAGAGTTGATCATTTACTGATTGGTGTTAAATAGCTTCCACCCGTTAATTTATTCCTGTTATCACGGGTGGGAATTTAATATTGTTTGCCCCGAGGTTTAAATTGGCCATTTATTCATTTCAGTTCCGGGATGTACGGGGAGAATAGATTTGAGTGGTAGAGCTGGTCTGGACGCTCTTGGTGAGTGCTTCCTGTTTCAATATTTATATTGGGTGAGTATTGTAACTTGTCCTAGTCGATGCTGTTTTTTGCTTAACTCTGTTCGATTAGACTTCCGCCATCAGCACTGTTTCTTTCATGTTACAGCCTAGCTGTATTACGCTTGTAGCAGATTTTCCGAAACTTGTTGTTGGTGTATTATTGAAGAATTAATAACTATTGGGATTAGAGACAAGCATTATCGCTCTAATGTATTCTTATTTGTGGGGTTTAAATTACACTGAACCGCCAAAGAAACTGGTAAAGGCATGCGTATTCAAATGCAGTGATATGTAAACGGGCAGAATACGGCGCTGCGGTAATGTACGGGGGCAGTTCAATAAGTAATGCAACACATTTTTTTTCTGAAACAGGGGTTGTTTTATTCAGCATTGAAATACACCAGGTTATTCCCCAATCTTTTAGCTACACAACACTATTTTTCAACGTAATCTCCATTCAATGCTACTGCCTTACGCCACCTTGAAATGAGGGCCTGTATGCGTGCACGGTACCATTCCACTGGTCGATGTCGGAGCCAACGTCGTACTGCATCAATAACTTCTTCATCATCCGCGTAGTGCCTCCCACGGATTGCGTCCTTCATTGGGCCAAACATATGGAAATCCGACGGTGCGAGATCGGGGCTGTAGGGTGCATGAGGAAGAACAGTCCACTGAAGTTTTGTGAGCTACTCTCGGGTGCGAAGACTTGTGTGAGGTCTTGCGTTGTCATGAAGAAGGAGAAGTTCGTTCAGATTTTTGTGCCTACGAACACGCTGAAGTCGTTTCTTCAATTTCTGAAGAGTAGCACAATACACTTCAGAGTTGATCGTTTGACCATGGGGAAGGACATCGAACAGATTAACCTCTTCAGCGTCCCAGAAGACTGTAACCATGACTTTACCGGCTGAGGGTATGGCTTTAAACTTTTTCTTGCTAGGGGAGTGGGTGTGGCGCCACTCCATTGATTGCCGTTTTGTTTCAGGTTCGAAGTGATGAACCCATGTTTCATCGCTTGTAACAATCTTTGACAAGAAATTGTCACCCTCAGCCACATGACGAGCAAGCAACTCCGCACAGATGGTTCTCCTTTGCTCTTTATGGTGTTCGGTTAGACAACGAGGGACCCAGCGGGAACAAACCTTTGAATATCCCAACTGGTGAACAATTGTGACAGCACTACCAACAGAGATGTCAAGTTGAGCACTGAGTTGTTTGATGGTGATCCGTCGATCATCTCGAACGAGTGTGTTCGCACGCTCCGCCATTGCAGGAGTCACAGCTGTGCACGGCCGGCCCGCACGCGGGAGATCAGACAGTCTTGCATGACCTTGCGGCGATGATGACACACGCTTTGCCCAACGACTCACCGTGCTTTTGTCCACTGCCAGATCACCGTAGACATTCTGCAAGCGCCTATGAATATCTGAGATGCCCTGGTTTTCCGCCAAAAGAAACTCGATCACTGCCCGTTGTTTGCAACGCACATCCGTTACAGACGCCATTTTAACAGCTCCGTACAGCGCTGCCACCTGTCGGAAGTCAATGAAACTATACGAGACGAAGCGGGAATGTTTGAAAATATTCCACAAGAAATTTCCGGTTTTTTCAACCAAAATTGGCCGAGAAAAAAAATGTGTTGCATTACTTATTGAACTGCCCTCGTATATGGGCTTTCGGAGCTGAAGGCCCAATCGTGACCCTTGATGACTGCACGAGATGAAGCTTTACGCCTCACCTCGGCCCGTCAACACCGACATTGGACTGTTGATGACTAGAAACATGTCACCTGGTCGGACGAGTCTTGTTTTAAATTGTATCGAGCGGATGGACCTGTACAGGTATGGACACAAACGCATGAATCCATGGACCTTGCATGTCAGCAGCGGACTCTTCAAGTTGGTGGAGGCACTGTAATGGTGTGGGGCGTATGTAGTTGGAGTGATATGGGACCCCCGATACGTCTAGATACGACTCTGACAGGTGACACGTACGTAAGTATCCTGTCTGATCACCTTCATCCATTCATGTCCATCGTGCATTCCGACAGACTTGGGCAATTTCAGCACGACAATTGCGGCAGAGTGGCTCCAGCAACACTCTTCTGAGTTCAAACACTTCCGCTGGTCACCAAACTCCTCAGACATGTACATTATTGAGCATATCTGGGATGTCTTGCAACGTGTTGTTCAGAAGAGATCTCCACCCCCTCGTACTCTTACGGATTTATGGAGTACCCTGCAGGATTCATGGAGTCAAATCCCTCCGCACTACTTCAGACGTTAGTCGAGTCCATGCCACGTCGTGTTGCGGCACTTCTACGTGCTCGGGGGGGCCCTACGTGATGCTAGACATGTGTACTGGTTTATTTGGTCCTACAGTGTATTGATTAGTATTGTGAAAGATTGCTTTACATATATTTATGAGCGTGGGAAATGCAATATGTAATCCTGTGATACTTTGAAGAGCCACCAGCTTTTTGAACTGGTGATTGTATGTTGTTAAATGTATTCTGTTTACATGTTTTAGAAGCACGAGTGACCGCCCTATTTTACCAGCGTCTTGCAGAACGGCGCATACAGTACTGTAAACTGGTGCCGTGTTTGAATCCTGCACATACTTGGTTGATTGTAAAAGGGGGTAATTGGACACCCGATGGTGCCGGCCAGTGTGGCCGAGCGGTTCTAGGCACTTCAGTCTGGAACCGCGAGACAGCTACGGTCGCAGGTTCGAATCCTGCCTCGGGCATGGATGTGTGTGATGTCCTTAGGTTAGTTAGGTTTAAGTAGTTCTAAGTTCTAGGAAACTGAGAGCCATTTGAACCATTTGAACCACACCCGATGGCATTTGCAACTGATATGTAAAATTTTGGGCAAGCCTTTGTATCTTGTTATTTAATGAGCGCAGTGCTGGTTTACTTTAATTAAACTGTTATTTTGCAAATATATTCCTATTCACCTCACCGAAAACCAGATTACTCAGTTTAAATACATTTAATACTATACGTTGCTAGTCATTTGATGTTGCCTAGTTACTTTTTTATCCCAGTCTTCTATCAGACAGTAAAACATATCAAATATATCAGTAACGTGAAAAACCAAGTAATTAGACTTTTTTCAAACATATAGTATAATACAGATATCATAAAGTAAAATCCTTTACTAAGTCACGATAACACTAATTTGATACAAAACTTGATTAGAAACAGTAGTTTTACTCTTCACTCCTAGAATAACAATAAATACATTCTTAGGAGAATCCACTTTTGAGCAAGCAACATGAAGCTGTGAATAGGAGGAAAAAGATGATCTCAACAAATACACTCTGCAGATTTGTCTGCTCTTGCGAGATAGAGTAGTTATCTAAAATGTAATTCTCGCTGTAAATTTGCAATTCCTCAATATTAGTCATTCTGTGCATTGGAATGTGTGATATCCTTGGAATAACAACTATTGCACCCCGTCCCTTTCCTGTGAAAATGGGCTCTTCAATTGTATTACCCAGTGTCTTTTCTTTACTGTGCCATTTGAAAGATTTGCGGGGTCGAGGTTCTGCAGTACGTGAAAAGCAGACTCTAGTTTAAATGAAAGAAGTTGTGATGACAACTGAACTAGATCTAACTCTCTGACATTCTTCTAAAGGATTTCTAATCGTCTATTTACTTCTAAAATCTCCATAAATCTTCATTGTGTTTTATTTATTCTGTTTAACCAAACAGGAATGTAAATATGAATCACACTGTCACCAGTCAGTCTAGCTGCCCATAAAACTAGGGACTGGATACTAATATTGGCTATTTTCATTTTTCTCTCCCATGTCTCTCTCTCTCTTGGAGGTACTTCGACTTTCAGTATTTACTACCTCAGTATTATTGTCCCAGATAATCATATGTGTATTTCGTTTGGTTAAAACTGCTGCAGGTTTTGCAGAAATATGCTTATTGTTACATGTCACATCCTTTCTAGCTTTACCTCAACTCCTAAGGTTGTCTCACTTCCAAATTTATTTTTCAGTCACATTTCTACAAAGTTAGGTCCAAATTGCTTTGGGAGTTTCGTGTAGCGCATCAGTAACACAAGAAAAACTTAGCTTAGCAGGAGAATGTTTGGAAATTCTCATAAGCTATATTTATCTACAAGGATGTACAGGATATCTTTCGTAATAGTCAAAAAGCGTAATTTCTCTGGTTTCTCGGGACACAGTGCTAATACCTGTTTTATAGTGAGTGAATGGAGTCATCTCAAGCGAGTACTGCCCATCATGTATTTATCGCAACATTCACTCCAACGAAAATCTTCGGTTTTTTCTCATCACAAACAGAGGGTTTTGAAAATGGAAATTTTTTCGAATATTCTGTTACATGAGTACAAAAAATTCTAGTTTTTAAATGTTTTGTCCGTAACAAGAAACATTACGTCATCTTCTGCTGATACTGGACATCGTATAAAAGACGTGATGATCAGCATTTGCGAAGACTGTTTCTGTCCAAATGTTGCAAAAACGGCATTGGCAATATCTGCTGAGACACCAGAGAAATACACGCGAAGACAGTTACGAAACATGTTCGGTATATTTACAGGAATTACGCATTCCATAGTCGAAAGTTAATCCCCTACTCCACAAGTCAAGTCTCAGTCGTATGACAAACAATAAATTGAACAAAAGTTTTAATTGCGATATAATGCCAAACGTTTCAACTTGTGTAGAAGTGTTCTTTGTTATTGGATATCGTCGTACGTAGGCGTGTTCTCCATTACACCGGCGTTTTTGAAAGTGTTTAAAATTAGCATAGCGAACAGTTAAGAGCAGCAGTGATTTAATGGTGACACGGAAGCTATTTCTGATTCGACGGATCTTGGTAATACCTTGACAGATTCTGCGTGGAATTTACTCGCCGACCGCTGTGGCCGAGCGGTTCTAGGCGCTTCACTCCGGAACCACGCGGCTGCTACGGTCGCAGGTTCCAATCCTGCCTCGGGCATGGATGTGTGTGATGTCCTTATTTTAGTTAGGTTTAAGTAGTTCTAATCTAGGGGACTGATGACCTCAGATGTTAAGTCCCATAGTTCTTAGAGCCGTTTGAACCATTTGAATTCACTCTGAAGTAGCAATGGTTCTGAAAGGAAATTACAAGTAGTCCTGGAAAGAAGTGAACCCAGGAGCGGACCGAAAGGAGGTGACAGGGGAGCATGCTTGGGGATCATGAGATGTCGCTCGCAGAACGATAGTTACACTATTGGGAAGAGTTAGGAAACACGTGTATCAACGTGCGGTATGTGAAATCTATTCTGATACAGGCCGTACTTGTGTTCTTATTGCAAGTCTTGAGATCTTCGTTTTCAATGTAGGCAACAATTAAAATCATTTGCCATCTACTGGCTGTGTTATGCATTAAAGTGTCAGATGGTCCCTCAGAAGGGAAAAAAATATCGCTGTTCCACTGTTTTCTAGTCACATACACTGATGGCACTGTGATTTGTGGACGTTGTATTTAATCAAGCATATGCAATGCGACATCTTAATGCAGTGCCAGTTGCAAGGGCGGTCTGTTTGATCCGAAAAGGATAGACTTTCGGTCGTGTTGCTGCAGCTGCCAATACCTCTCCATGTATCATCCACAAGTTGTGGATACGCTACAGGGAGGCAGGTCATGAAGCAAAGTGAGCTGGAGGAGGTCGCCGACGCGTTACATCCCTACTTCAAGACCCATATCTGGCCACCCCTTCGTTGCTGCGTCGTACGGATACCGCCAGAACACTGCAAGACGATGTCAGAAGTGTTACTGAAGCCACTGTGTCCGATCACACTGTAATGAAAAGGTTGCAGGAAAAGACCCCGCTCGACACGCCAAAATCTTGCAGCTTACCTTCAGTTCTGCACTTCCCATGTCAACTGGCAATTTGATCAGTGACGAAACGTGTTATTGACAGACAGGTCCAGATATCCTCTGATACAACGTGATGGCCGTATTCGTGTGCAGAGACCCGTGGCGAGTGGTACCTGACAAATGGTGCCCAGGAAATCGATAGATTTTGAGGTTCTGTAATGTTGGGAGGAGGCTTCAATGTTGATAGTCATACGGATCTTCTAGTTGTCCGAGGCCTCCTTTCCGCCAGGCAGAACAACGAACAGATCCTGTTGGACTATGTGGCTGCTGCATACAGTGGTGGCCCTGAATTCCTTCTAGCGGCAGGACCTATGTGGCGAACGTCGGCAGGAATGTCTTGTGAAGCCTGGACGTTGAAGTAATGGAATGACCGGCGCTAAGACCCTACCTTAAACCCATCGCGCTCGTGTGGATCACACATGACAGACGTGTCCCCGGTCGTCCTGTTGCACCACAGACTCGTCAAGAACTCTCATGCATTATCGATAAAGACTGGGAACGAATACCACAAGATGACCTCTGTACATCTGTGCGGTGCATGGCACTTAGATGTCAGACAGTCATAAACACTGATGGAGGGCATACACGTTACCAAAGCTTTCAAAGTCCAATAAAATGCGCCAGGATGATGGGGTGAACCATTTTTTCCACTTTGTTTTCGGCACCTATCGAACATTTTAGTTCTTTTTGTGTAAACGATCGAGGATGTAATGGTGTTTGCTTTAGCACTACGTTTTGGAAGGTAAATATATAATTTGGTAACATACCTAGTCCTCAATTGCTGCACAGTGGAGTATATCTGACGCACAAAGACAGGTTCCCCTAACTCTTTTGAGCAGTGTATTCGTGCGTACATAAATCTGCAAGTTTTTCGCTATCTCTCGGAGAATAAAGCTTGATAACTTCATGAAAACAGCAACGTATTCTTGAATTTACAAGCTGTGTTTAACACAGCTGCTTAAATGAGCATCTGGTCATGGCGAGTGGACCTGCGTCCCTACCGCCTGCAGTGAACATTCCAGCTAGGTAGGGGAGCACGTTCACAGGCAGAACGTACTTGCCGTCAATAGCAAATCCAATACAGTTCATGACTCCGCAGGTACAACCAGCACCCACAAAAAGTTCGGTAAGACAAGAGAGAAAGTGAAACAACATCCACTAAGAAAAAAATAACAGATAATCTCACTTCAGGAACGTAGGTGGAAACGACCGAAAGAAACAACATTCTCTTCATTTACATTCTCGCAAAGCCATAATCTATACACCTGTGTTCGCAATCGTACTGCTAAGTGAAATACGGATGATGGTAAATAGACACCTAGATTATTATAGTGTGTACATTACGACGTTGTCAAAGTTATGAGATTTCTTGCTATTTTAATTCTTAGTGCGTGACACACGTTGTTCTGAAATTTTTTGGACGAATGCTTTTCGAATGATGTCTTTCTGTAAACTACAGTTTCTTGGAAGGTATGCTAAAGCGATGTACTATACAATAACCTAAGCAAATTATTATTATTGTTATTATTATACTTCAAATTTTATATATCTTATTGTTGTTATCATAAAAATCCTATGCATCTCTGGCACGTTAAAAATGAAGGTGACAGCAAGTTATATTTCTCCGGAGGGTAGCGGGGATAGGCAAAGTGGAAGACAATAACACGATGTAGCACTCCATCACCCCAGAAGCGAGCATTGGGTTCACACCTGAGTGAGCAGTCGGTGCTTTGTACAGAATGCGTGACAGGAGATTCGAAACCTGTCGGAGGGAAACCGAATCATACTGCAGGACAACTGGCATTAAGCCTTCCGCTGCCATCGATTTCTGTAGACGCAGCCACCAACAGTACGGGATAAGAATGTGCGACGAAAATACAGCAGTAATCCCAGAATTCAGTTAACGCTATACAGGGAAATTGACAAAAACCCTGAATCTGTGTGGCCAAACAGAAATCTATGACTCAGTCCTCCGTGAGACGGGTACAGTTCCTTTTTGTTATTTCATCGTATCTCTTTCTTGTAACTGGTCCACATTTCTGTTTATAATACATCAAGAATTCTAGGAATATTTATGGTAATTTTTCCTTCCCACCTATGAGAATTCTTTGCTGTTTTCACGTTTCCTCCTTCTACATACCGTAGGGGTCGAGTTCCATACTCCTACAGTTTTCAGGAGAGAGCTGGGCGGGATGCAGTGTTGATGACCTAGATACGCCCAACAGCGCAAGAAAACATCTTTGACACATTTATTAGGCAGTAAAGATTGGCTTCCTAAGCGCTGCACTTCAGTCGAAATGGCAGTGCAGTGGCTCATCAACAGTGGAATGCAAGCATGCACTCGACTCGCAATAAAAACAGCACAGCGTAGCATTGCACGGTGGCTGCTAAGCCACGCAGTGGCTGTGAACCTGTGAAATACGATGATCTCCAGCTCTACGTATCGATCTCCAAAGTGCTCTTATTGACGTCAAAGATTTGCGCTCAGGAATCTCGCCCCAGGTCCACCTGAAGTACTCGATGGCAGGCATGGGGTGAGCCCTTAGCCCACATTCAGGAGACATTAACACCTGCAGTGGCCCCTTCAATCGAAGAGGATAGCAGACAGCGTCCAGATCACGCAGGTCAAGCTTTCAGCAGGTCTGCAGGATGGTGGCGCCGTCGGCACCCCAAAAGTGTCGTCTTGGAAGCTTGCAGTGCAGCTGGTGACAACAGCAGCCTTCCAGCCGGACTTTGGGTTCTGTGGACGACTGGAGGCAGCTGGGAGTCCTGAGGGTCGACCTCCATAGCCTCCTCCCACACTGCGTAGCTGCAACTCACACAAGGGCTGAGACTACGCATTGCGCGGCTGGCAATCAGCAATCAGACATTTCCAGAATGAGATTTTCACTCTGCAGCGGAGTGTGCGCTGATATGAAACTTCCTGGCAGATTAAAACTGTGTGCCCGACCGAGACTCGAACTCGGGACCTTTGCCTTTCGCGGGCAAGTGCTCTACCATCTGAGCTACCGAAGCACGACTCACGCCCGGTACTCACAGCTTTACTTCTGCCAGTACCTCGTCTCCTACCTTCCCAAACTTTACAGAAGCTCTCCTGCGAAGACGAGAGCTTCTGTAAAGTTTGGAAGGTAGGAGACGAGGTACTGGCAGAAGAGGAGAGCTTCTGTAAAGTTTGGAAGGTAGGAGACGAGGTACTGGCAGAAGTAAAGCTGTGAGTACCGGGCGTGAGTCGTGCTTCGGTAGCTCAGATGGTAGAGCACTTGCCCGCGAAAGGCAAAGGTCCCAAGTTCGAGTCTCGGTCGGGCACACAGTTTTAATCTGCCAGGAAGTTTCATATCAGCGCACACTCCGCTGCAGAGTGAAAATCTCATTCTGGAAACATCCCCCAGGCTGTGGCTAAGCCATGTCTCCGCAATATCCTTTCTTTCAGGAGTGCTAGTTCTGCAGGTTCGCAGGAGAGCTTCTGTAAAGTTTGGAAGGTAGGAGACGAGGTACTGGCAGAAGTAAAGCTGTGAGTACCGGGCGTGAGTCGTGCTTCGGTAGCTCAGATGGTAGAGCACTTACCCCCGAAAGGCAAAGGTCACGAGTTCGAGTCTCGGTCGGGCACACAGTTTTAATCTGCCAGGAAGTTTCAATCAGACATTTGTTAAGAAAGGTGGAGTATTTATGTTGGCGCTTCCCGTGCGCTCTGCGGCGGAGGGAATGGCTAAGATACTATGTGTCCCGGTTTTTCCTCCCTGTTATCGTCCATAGTGACTTCAGGCTTTCGCAACTTCACCTTTCAGAGGCTGTTTTCTGCTGGCTCGACACTTGAATACTCGAAGTTGCGTTGTACCTAGCCTTCCTTAAGAAATTCTTTGTTGCTAGTATGACGGTGTCTCTCGGCTTCCATTGTGTCATTATGCTTCGCGTGCAGACGTGGGCATTCAGCTGTCCCCCCGTGCCGCGACAGCTTCTGTTTCTGCGGCATCTCGCTCAGTATTACCCCCAAGCTGGCGGTCAACTGGTGATTGATACAGGCAATTCGCCTTCTGGGAGCTGCCAAGGTAGAATTTGGACAAATTTTTAGAGTCCGCCAGGGATACTATTCTCAGGTTTAACAATACTATGAGAAATATGAGGATACAATCACCAGTGTGCAGAAGGTCGACAACGGATTGTAATAGGGGTAGTCAGTACCCAATCTGGAGGAGGTACCAGTTGAGAACATCTACATCTACATCTACGAGGTTACCCTGTCATTCACAATAAAGTACCTGGCAGAGGGTTCAATGAACCACCTTCAAGCTATCTCTCTACCGTTCTACTCTCGAACGGCATGCGGGAAAAACGAGCAATTAAATTTTCCTGTGGGAGCCCTGATTTCTCTTATATTATCGTGATAATCATTTCTCCCTATGCAGGTGGGTGCCAAAAGAATGTTTTTGCAATCGGAGGAAAAAACTGGTGATTGAAATTTCATGAGAAGATCCCGTCGCAACGAGAAACGCCTTTGTTTTAATGATTTCCACTCCAATTCACGTATCATGTGAGAAGAAATAGGATAAGGCTCTGCACCCTTTATAACTCTGATTACTTATACACAAATCAATCAAAGTTTTGCATCAAATCGGTTCCAGGAGTTCCGGAACCTGTACAGAAAATTGTAACAGAGCTTAACATAAACATTATTTCCGTCCTTTTTATTGCTCATGAAAAGCACACATTGCATGTCGTACCACCATTCACAGAGATCTTCAGAGGTGGAGGTCCAGACTACTGTAAACACCAGTGCCTCTAATACCCAGTAGCACGTCCTCTTGCATTGATGCATGCCTGTATTCGTCGTGGCATACTATCGACTAGTTCACCAAGGCACTGTTGGTCGAGATTGTCCCACTCCTTGACGGCGATTTGCCTAGATCCCTCAGAATGGTTGGTGGATCACGTCGTCCATAAACAGCCCTTTTCAATCTAACCCAGGTATGTTCGATACGGTTCATGTCTGGAGAGCATTCTGGCCACTAGTCGAGCGATGTCGTTATCCTGAGGGAAGCCATTCACAAGATGTGCACGATGTGGGCGCGAATTGTCGTCCATGAAGAGGAATGCCTCGCTAATATGCTGCGGATACTATTGCACTATCGGTAAGAGGATGGCATTCACGTATCGTACAGCCGTTACGGGGCTTTCCATGACCACCAGCGGCGTACGTCGGCCCCACATAATGTCACCCCAAAACAGCAGCGAACCTCCACCTTTCTGCACTCGCCGAACAGTGCGTCTAAGGCGTTCAACCTGACAGGGTTGCCTCCAAAAACCTCTCCGACGATTGTCTGGTTGAAGACTTTTGCGACACTCATCGGCGAAGAGAACGTGATGCCAATCCCGAGCGGTCCATTCGGCGTGTTGTTGGGCCCATTTGTACCGCGCTGCATGGTATCGAGGTTGAAAAGGTGGACCTCGCCATGGACGTCGGGAGTGAAGTTACGCATCATGCAGCCTACTGCGCACACTTTGACTCGTAACACAACGTCCTGTGGCTGCACGAAAAGAATTATTCAACATGGTGGCGTTGCTGTTAGGGTTCCTCCGAGCCGTAATCCGTAGGTAGCGGTCATCCACTGCAGTAGTAGCCCTTGGGCGGCCTGAGTGAGGCATGTCATCGACATTTCTGTTTCTGTGTATCTCCTCCATGTCCGAACAACATCGCTTTCGTTCACTCCGAGACGCGTGGAAACTTCCCTCGTTGAGAGCCCTTCCTGGCACAAAGTAAGAATGCAGACGTTATTGAACTGCGGTATTGACCGTCTAGGCATGGTTGAACTACAGACAACAAGAGCCGTGTACTTCCTTCCTGGTGGAATGACTGGAACTGATCGGCTGTCGGACCCACTCCGTCTAATAGGCGCTGCTCATGCATGGTTGTTTACATCTTTGGGTGGGTTTAGTGACATGTCTGAACAATCAAAGGGAGTGTGTCTGTGATACAAAATCCACAGTCAACGTCTATCATCAGGAGTTCTGGGAACCGGGGTGATGCAAACCTTTTTTGATGTGTGTATTTCAGACATGGGGATAAGTAGAAAGCTGCGGTCTGTGGCATAGTGTTCAAACCCACACGTAAAGTTTGTTTTCCAGGTTAGTTATTGACAAAAATGGGCGCCCTGCTCAGCAGATAGCATAATGTGTGGAATGGTTGATAGACACCAAATCTGTCTACCAGGTCCAGCAGAACTTCCAAACCCATTACAGGAGCACACCACCATGACTGCCAACCAGACTGTGGTAAACAATGTTCAAGTGTCATGAAGAGGACAAGTATGAGTGATGCAGATTTAGAACGACAGCAACAAACATTTGCCTAGATCCGAACGAAATCAATCTGTCAAATATCAGGACAGTTGGAGCTACCATCAGCGACGGTGAATAGGGTACTACACAAGAGACTGAAACTTCATGTCTAAAGTGCAGCTACTGCACGCGCTTCTAACTGATAATAGGCCAAAGTGCAAAAAAATTGAAATTGAGACTCTGAGTCGTGTAGACAATGACCCAGACTATCTGAAAAAGGGAATGTTCACGGACGAAGCTTACTTTCATGTGTGCAGGAAGCAAAACAGACGTAAGGTGAGGATCTGAGGCTCTGAGAATCCTCACCGTAGCATGAAAATTGTGGATGACATTCTAAAGGTAAACGTGTGGTGTCATCAGCTTCTTGGCGATGTGGTGAGACCGTTTTTTCTTTCAGAGGCATCAATAACCTCGATTGTTTATCTAGACATGTTTGAACCATTTCCACTTACACAGGTCGAAGAACTGCAATCTAACATCATGCTTCAGCAAGATGGAGCTCCTCCTCGTTGGGCCTCGTACGTTAGGAAGGGTTTCGAGGACACATTTCCACATCGCTGGAGTGATAGAGGAGAACCCATACCCTCTCCTGTCCCCTCAACGTCTCCAGACGTAACGCCTATTTTTTTAGTGTGTGTGTGGGGGAGGGGGGGGGGGCGTGGGGGAGAGTTGTGAAGGATGTTGTCTACCAACTTCGGTGCGGGACCTGCAGGGATTGCGAGCGTTCATCAGAACAGCAATTGCAAACGTTAATGAGGCCATGCTATACCAGACATGGCAGGAACTGGAATATCGCTTTGATATGGGACGTGCTATACATGGCGCACATGCCGTGTTAAACGGCTACTAAAGCTTTAGCTGTGTTTGAACATTATACCGCAAACTGCACCTTTCTAGATATCCCATCCTCATTTCTTAAATATGTATGACCAGATTTGTAAACATCATTTTGAAACACATTGTATCTAGTATGAGTTGTGCCGCTCCTGGGGTAAGTCCGACATGTCTCAAGACTCCTCTCAGAGATAACTCCCGATTCGAGGTTTCGTGGAGGCTGGTGTTGTTGTTGCCTCCAACTGTTCAAAATTATACAATAGGCGACCGCCAAATCCAGCACGACAGACTAGTTCTCTTCCCTTTGTAGTAACACTACATTATTTACATTGACTGTTACACGAGACGCACATCTCCCTTCATTAAACTTTTGACAATGTTGACTGGAATACTCTCTTTCAAATTCTGAAGGTGGCAGGGGTAAAATACAGGGAGCGAAAGGCTATTTACAATTTGTACAGAAACCAGATGGCAGTTATAAGAGTCGAGGGACATGAAAGGGAAGAAATGGTTGGGAAGGGAGTGAGACAGGGTTGTTATTCAATCTTTATATTGAGCAAGCAGTAAAGGAAACAAAAGAAAAATTTGGAGTAGGAATTAGAACCCATGGAGAAGAAATAAAACCTTTGAGGTTCGCCGATGACATTGTAATTCTGTCAGAGACAGCAAAGGACCTGGAAGCGCAGCTGAACGGAATGGACAGTGTCTTAAAAGGAGGATATAAGATGAACATCAACAAAAGCAAAACGAGGATAATGGACTGTAGTCGAATTAAATCGGGAGATGCTGCAGGAATTGGATTAGGAAATGAGACACTTAAAGTTGTAAATGAGTTTTGCCATTTGGGGAGCAAAATAACTGATGATGGTGGAAATAGAGAGGATATAAAATGTAGACTGGCAATGGCAAGGAAAGCGTTTCCGAAGAAGAGAAATTTGTTAACATCGAGTATTGATTCAAGTGTCAGGAAGTCGTTTCTGAAAGTATTTGTATGGAGTGTAGCCATGTATGGAAGTGAAACATGGATGATCAATAGTTTGAACAAGAAGAAAATAGAAGGTTTCGAAATGTGGTGCTACAGAAGAATGCTGAAGATTAGATGGGTAGATCACATAACTAATGAGGAGGTATTGAATAGAATTGGAGAGAAGAGAAATTTGTGGCACATCGTGACTAGAAGAAGGGATCGGTTGGTAGGGCATATTCTAAGGCATCAAGGGATCACCAATTTAGTACTGGAGGGCAGCGTGGAGGGTAAAAATCGTAGAGGGAGACCAAGAGATGAATACACTAAGCAGATTCAGAAGGATGTAGGTTGCAGGAAGTACTGGGAGATGAAGAAGCTTGCACAGGATAGAGTAGCATGGAGAGCTGCATCAAACCAGTCTCAGGACTGAAGACCACAACAACAACATCGCTTACTGCGCTTGTTACTCGATTTTACCGCCAGGGGCTGCTCAAACGATTACGTGAATCCGTTTGATGATAATTTCTGCTCTTGATTAAGTGATGGATAGGAGAAATGTGTCACTGGCGCCACAACGATTAATTTAGCGAGTAACGACGCAGGCATGCGCCCCTCTGGTGCATTGAATAAAATACCCTGTTCTGTGATGGAACAGAACTTCACAGTAGGCAGCACTTACCACACCAATCTGACTGTTGCGAAACCCTCTGATGTAGAGTAACGTGGGGAATACCGGAGATGAGTTTTATAAGAATGTCACTGTCGACACTACGCGTATGTAAAAAAAACGACACCGAAAAGCTCCGAGATGGTATAAACGGTGTCTCCAGCAGAAAATTGAAGACGGGAACCCATGTCTGGAATCGTCATCCAACGACGTTACAGAGCTAAGATAATATTCCAGAGCACTTTACTTAAGGCATTAATCTCATCTGAGTTGTCTTTCGCATAAAACTAACCACTATGTTGTTCATTTACAGCTAGATAGTAACTGACGCAAATGTATCGCCAAGAAACGACAATGCATTCCTTCAAATTGGGATTGTAGATCCGGAACGCGTGGAATGAAATAGTGAAACGAAATGTAGTTACTGAAGACGGCGTGTTATTAACAAAAACATTCCTAACCTAGACGTCACAGAGCACCCTAAGTCGTAGGAGCCCATGCTTCCATCTAGGTCACCCCCTTGGCAGCAAATGCAAGTCAGTAGCCCGACTGTCCGCAAGCGGATCTCTTTGCTATGGGCGTGACAGCATTGTGGAAGCTAGATGGCATCAAGTCCGTCGACGCCTGTGACAACAAAACTGTGTCCGCATACAAACTCACGTTCATTGCGGGCATTGACTCTTATTATTTCGATGGTCTGTAGCGTATTGGATGACGTTTCCATGAGGGTGTGGGTGCAACAGGAGGAGGCGGATACTTCACTGCGACAGGCTGCGACTTCCGACAAAGCTGTAAGTAGCACTTCCCTGATTACCTCATTCCTCACATGACACTTACTCTGAGGTTCACTAACACTTGCTACTCACGAATAATGCTCGAAGTGGACCCCTCTAACGCAGGGGTGTCCAACCCGCGGCCCGCGGGTCGCATGCGGCCCCGACCAAATGTCAGTGCCGCCCAAGAAGTCAGCATCTATCACACAATTGAAAAGAAAAGGTAAAAAATTCATAAAATTCTGTTTACATAAAGTTATCATAAATTTGATATTTTCAATCTGAAAGTTCTCCCACACGATGCTATCCTGTCATTGATCCATTTCTTTTGTGTGTTGTGTGTGTGTGTGTGTGTTCAGCGGTTATTGTTAATATTAGGTGTATTGTGTGCGGCCCAAAAATACTCGTCTTCCTTGAATGTGGCGCAGGTAACCTAATAAGCTGGACACCTCTACTCTAACGCCTACATCTACATTCACGCTCCGAAGGCACCTTGAGGTGCGTGGCGCAGGGTACTTTGTGCACCACTGTCACTTGCCCCTTCCCAGTTGGAATAGACCGTTGTAACGACGATTGTCGGTAAGCCTTTGTGTGGGCTCGAACCCTAATTTTTTCTTCGCGGACTTTTCGCAAGGTATACCTAGGATGAAGCACTATATTGGCTGACTCTTCAAGGGACGTACGCTCTCGGAAGTTTAACAATAAGCCAGACTGTGATGCAGAACGCCTTTCTTAAAGCGCTTGTCACTGCAGTTTGTTGATCACGTATGTTACGCTTTCTTGCTTACTAAATGAACTTGTAACGAAACGCGCCGAATTACTTTGGATCTTTTCTATTTCTTCAATCATCGTAAGTGGACAGATGGCATACTGACAAGCAACATTCAAGTATTGCTCGAACGAGTGTTTTGGGAGCTACTTTCTTTATTGATGGATTGTATTTCCTAAGGATTCTTCCAGTGAATCTCTGTCTGGCACCTGACTTGCTCGAGATTAGCTTTATGTGGTCGTTCCATTTCAGATCACTCCGCATGCGTACTCCTGGATAATTTATGCAAGTAACTACTTCCAGTGATTGTTTGCCATTGTGTAAGACGTATTTACTACACGACTGAAGCAAATAGAATCTATCGCGTTATTTACAATTTCCCACACCTCATGGAGTTCCACTGTTATGTACAACGGATTTTCTAGCACCCTCTCGCGTTCATATTTTCCTCCCTGTTGGCATTAAATTCTGAATAGGTGCAGGGGATAAGGTCTGTTCCCAGTCAGAAGGTGAACAATGCCTTAATTGGCTGATACGTGGTGTTGCTTAAACCTTTTCCGGATATTCGATCGAGGCTGACTCTTGTCACGTAGGTCTCACTTCCTTTGCCAGGGATCCACACACGAGCACCTTAGCTCTACAGGTTCCTGCGCATTCCATGTTTATCTGGACTTTGTCGAGCTCAGCTTTCTTGAGCCATTTTGAGACACCAACATCTCCAAGGCAGAATGAGAGAATCTGTTCTATTCACACAATGATGCGACGCAAAATAACCAACTGGACTCTCAGAATTTTCGGCGACGTCGGCGCTATTTATGACTAAATATCACCCAACACAAATTCTAGTAAAATTAAGTAGAGCCAACTATTGTGCTGTATTTTGCCGCATGCCTGCGATTACAATAGATTTTTTTCCAGCCGTCGACAAGACAGTCGACCGTACTATGAGCAAGACACGCCGTATCGGCGCAACTGAGAGCCGCCATTATGTGAATGCCCGACGTATGGTTCATTCTAACTTTGAAGTCGTACACCCATCGGGCATTTCACATACCTCCGTTTAAAAGTTGTATCTCGACTACCCGAAATCTGACGGAAGCTGCAACTGCCGACTCAACGATTATGGCAGCAGATATACAGGTCACAGTGCAGAAAATTGCGAGGTGCCGGGGCAAGCAGTGTATTTAACACTAAATTCTTCTAGAATCTCCATATGTAAATGATGCTCTAAGGCCCCCCTTTCTAACTCCGACTTTTGCTGTTGCACATGGATTAAAAAATATACGCGAACTGACTAATCAACCCTGCAAGTGGAGTAGAAAAGAGTTTGGCACCTGCAATAATTTAATTTGATAAATAAGTTAAATAAAGGAAGGTTTCATTAACGTAGTGAGAAATGATGGGTTGCTCTACCGATTAACAGAATGAAAGTTCTGTCCAAAATAACAATATGATTTATTAAGACTAAACACAAAATAATAAACAAAAACACATGAAACATTTATAATACATCAAATTGGCTCAAATTGGATACTCAAACAAACGCTATGAAGGTGAAGTTGTCCCTAAACTAGATTGTGAGGTTTAAGACAAAGTGGTATGTGGAGCCAATTCCTTGCCACTCAAATCTTAAGAGAGACACACAGCTAACCCAACATTAATTGCTGCTACTCAAGACAGAACAAAGTTAGAAAAAGACGAACAGGCGCGCTCTGCTGAGCTCTGATTATCACCTAGGAAAATCCCTATCTGCCGGTGCTGCGGACATACATTACCAAACTGTCTTCTTAACTGCCAGAATACGATCTGGCGTACCGGAGGCGATGGCTGGTTGCTTCGACGTCCTCGACCGAAAGGCGAGAGCCGCCTACGCCGAGCACCCGTACAGGCCGAACACCCAATATTCCCGCCCCCACGACAGTGGCCGTGGTTAAACGATCCAATCAGCAACTCGAAAACCGGCGGAAAATTCCACTCTATTGCTGGAGCACTACCATTCCACCAATGGAGATTCTTGGCGCCAATTTCTGCGCTGATTTTGCTACGTCACGGAGCTATGCCCTGAGCAAGCCAATCACAGTTACTATTTTGCAGAAAGCGCGGGAATTTTCCCGCCACAACTGCCTGGGTACACAAATCATTCCCACGCCTCGCTGGTAGCCCGCCAGAAAGTGTTTTCGCAAAGTTTCTGCGAAGTAACGGAACCTCTAGCCCAGCCGCTACTTCAGACCCCTCTGGGCGTGTCTTTTGACACTGTCGGCGTCTGCAAAGCATTCACTCGACTTCCTCACACCCGTCGGCTTAACCCTTTCCAGATCAGCTGAGCCCGCCTGTCACCAGACCACCCGGGTGACGAGAGACGCTGCGTGGGAAGTCCGCTTATGAAGGAATAGCGACTTTTCACTGCATGCAATTAGAGAGGAAAATCGTAAGATAGAAAATGAGAGGGAGCTCATGCCACCTCTCATAGCCCCTACGCCATTTTAGATCGTAATTGGTGAGCAGTTGGCTCACTTAGGAGCAAGGTAGTGATTCAATCGCTCAAGAACAATCTCGAAAACTGGCTGCACATGCCGCACTCTATAAAGAAAATCACTGCAACTGAAAAATGCAGCTCATAGAGGGAGGATTATTTATGATGTAGCCAACTTCACCTTCTTAATATGGAACACTAACACTCACATCACACATCCATACCCAGGGAGCCTCTTCCAAACACCAATTCACACAGACATTCACTCTCTAAATATGGCCCGGGCATGTGAGCCAAATATGGAGCAATTTATTCTTTACAATCAGAGTTGGAGTGCTCCGTAATTAAATGCCCAAGATGTTACAACAATTTTAATCATTAAACTAACCTGAACTCACTCACGCATGATACTATTTAAGTTAACAATCTCTTTGTGAACTTTCAGAATCTAATTACAGCCTCCGATTCATTCTGTCTCCCTGCAGCAAGAATAACCTTTACAAAATGTTCCCTGAACTGATGGTCCATTCACAATGACAGTGGTGGTATCCGCTTCAGTTTATGGGGACTTCAGACACACTGTTTGCATACACACAACAATAAATACAAAATATCAAAAAACATGGTGTGGAGAACAATACAGTAATTTGTAATAAGAATTACAGTGTAAAACACAAACACATACAAGGTATAACATACATTACAAAACAACACTAGAGAAAGAAATTTAAGAAAAAAAACAAGGTTCATGGGGCATCAAGTTGTGCGTGCACATTGCACAAAGTTCACGACTGTGCTGAGAATGAGGCACTAAATCACATTGTTAGGAATATTCGAAGCACTTCACAAATTCCACAGTACTGACATCACATAGGGCTGAACGTCGGGTGTTGTTGCTACGTTGTTGCAATGGCAATAGGGTGTGCTGGAACATCTGCATTACTCTGTTGAGATTGCACCAATACCCACGTGTATGATCACGGCAGTACGGTAGGAAGACACAGTGATAGGCTCTCCTCACGTCCATTAATTGTCTCTGAGGTCTACTTGTTGGGATACATCACTAGTCTAGGTCTCTTCTCTCGCTGGACAGTACTTTACGTTTCCCAATATTGCAGTTCGACGAGGGATGATAGCACGTGGAGTGACTCCACAAGTGTGTGAGGTCATCCATACAGGATCGAACTATGAGCGACGATTGCTAAAACTGCTCTCTAATAGAGAGGAGAAGTTAGAAATGAGACCATACATTTGTTAGTGTGGCATGATACTGCTTTGTGTATGCAGATCAGCCAATGCTAGTGAGTTGTAAAAACCCAAACAGGTGTGTATATAGCGTCCCTTTCTGTCCTGAGGCACATGAGGCGCAGGTTCTGACACGATATGTGATTTTCTTCGTGTACTCACGACAACGTGGTCTGCCGCAGGGAATCCCTCCAAACGGCTGCCGCGTCCAGAGAGCTAGCAGGCTGTCGCGTGTGGGTCGCGTGTCAGTGTCAACAGCCAGCCTCACTTTGCTTGTGGCCCAGCGAGGATCCCGCCTAATCCCCCAGGTATACGGCCCGGTGACTGTCAGCTTGCAGGACCGGACGCTCGCCTTCTTGCAGGTAGCCGAAGACCTCATGTTTTTGCGCTGGCTGGCCTCT
This sequence comes from Schistocerca cancellata, assembly GCF_023864275.1. Taxonomy (NCBI): domain Eukaryota; kingdom Metazoa; phylum Arthropoda; class Insecta; order Orthoptera; family Acrididae; genus Schistocerca; species Schistocerca cancellata. The sequence continues at coordinate 882,632,094 of NC_064626.1, forward strand.
GCATTGCCACGAACCCGTCATCTGCACAGTTCTGACAAAAATCTTATGCCTAACTTTTTCCCATGACCTTCTATGTTATAATAAATTTAAATAATGACACATTGATGGTCTGTCATTTCAGACACTCTTATTTTACTTTTATAGTTATTAATCTATGGCTATCATTATAACAAAATCTTGGTGTATCAAATTTAGACATGGAAATAATTTATCTTGATGTGTAGAGACCGGTCTTACTACTGTACATGGTGTGTGACGCTACACTGGATGAACAGCTAAATGTGCGGGCCCGCACTAATATTACTATTAATTATATAGATCGACAGTAGACATGCTCAAGAATTAACTACCATTTGCCAACGATCTACATTCTACGTCTTTTGAATAAATTATGTTATTATGCAGGTCGAAGTTTTACTGAACTTATAAAGAACAAGCAACTATTGTACGTTCGCTCGCCGGTCGTCCCTCCATCTTGCGTCTGTGATTTGATGACCTGAAAAATAACATCCCAACAGGCGTGTGCCAAACACTTGTGGTAGAAAACCCCCACAATATTAATCTAGTTATTGTTAAATCCTACAGTTTAACTTATCCTAGTATATCGTACCTTTTTTTTTTGTTTACCTTATACAATATTCTTACATAATTCCTGTTACGTTGAGATGTCTCGCTGCTCGCCGCTATTGCCGACAGTGATGTGCGCGCTGTACGACATGACCTCCGAGTTTTCATTACGCCTCACTGAATCTCCAGAGACTGGGTTAGCCATTGCTATACACGACAATAAATTTCTAGTTGCAACTTCCTTCTCTATGTGATGCGGTTTTCGCGATCAAAGCACACCTTTCCAGAAGCAATGTAACATGACCAAGCCAGGACTGGTTCCTGTTGAGGATTCAGTCGCCCAACACATGCCAGATACACGGTATGTCACGAATATCCAAGTATAATACCTTGGTTATTCATCTGTGACAGTCACGAGCAGCACGATAAATCCCCAACCAGCACATTGGCATGGTAGGCTTTATGCCCGCCATTCTACCGTCTAGGGCACCATTGGAGTCAAACGCTCACAGATTCACCCCGACTTGCAAGACAACGATGCTGGCGCATCACTGTAAAAACTATACTGCCCATATTCATCCTCGAAATCACGCAATATACCACAATCTTGCAGTGCACTGACGCGTGCCTGCAAGCATTGGTATAAACGTCTCACGAACTGGTTGTGGCCGCTATGGAGCGTATCACGACTTCTCAGAGTACGTTCTTGTATGCGCCCGTTTGTGCGACATCTCGTCACTCATCACTATCCCTTAACATGGACACCAGATAGGAATAGGACAAAAACATTGCTCATGGAAAGGTAGTGCCTCTTATCGCAACGACAGAGGAGATCCCGAACATAGACAAAAAAAGTTAACAGCGGTAAATTCTTATGCGAGAAAACGCAGCGTGTTAATACTTTAACAATCTTAATCTAGTAACCCAACGATTATTGTTCCCCGAAGAAAGGTTCATATCTTTGCCTATTCTACTATGTACACCACTTACACTACTACTATAGCAAGGTTCATGTATTTGCCCATTCTACTATGTACACCACTTACACTACTACTATTCCACGAACTCCTTTATGTGAGAGATGTGGTGGAGTCCTATGGACTTCTTTCCTTTCAGCGTCTCCAATTCATAAGCATTGTGGTGAGCTGCTCTCCTTATACGGTACGGGCCATTGTAAACAGAATAGAATTTTTGGCATTTCATTTTTTGTTTGTTCGAAAGTCGGAAAGACTTAACGAGCACCTTTTGTCCAATTTGGAAGTGTCGTAGACGAGCTCTCCTGTCGGCACGTCTCTTCCTGACCTCTGCTGCAGCCTGTATCCTCTTGAGAACCAAATCCACTATGGCTTGGTGCTGCGTTCGCCCCCTTGGTGGGAAGTTTACGACCTCGGTTATCAAGTCCTTAGGAATCCGGTTTTTAAGTACTGTAATGGGTGCCAATTTTGTTATCCCATGGGGTGCCTCATTGATCACCTCCTGGAAGTCTTCAAGGAAAACGTCCCATGTCGTGTGCTGTTTGTTACAGTGCAACCGGCACAAGTTTCCGAGTTCTTTAATAACCCGTTCTGCAGCATTCGAGCTCGGATGGTGTGAAGATATAAAAATGGGATCAATTTTACATCGACGCAACGTGTCCTTCCATGTTTTTGACTTAAACTGTGGCCCGTTATCAGAAATAATTCTACTCACATGACCAACCTGTGGTAGGAAATCCCGGATTAGGGCTCGTGATACAGTTCGTCCTGTCGCCCTCTTCAGTGGCGTAAAGGTAACGTATTTGGACGTTAGTTCAACAAACACTAATACGTAAGTATATCCTCTTCTTGTTCTTGGCAAAGGTCCCATCAAATCTGTTGCTGCTAATTGTCTTAATTTGGTCGGTACGATTGGGTATAATGGTGCCTGCATGCTCACAGTGGTGTGCTTAGCCTTTTGGCAGTCTTTACACACCGACAGTACCCTCCGAATTCGACGCTCCATGTTTCGAAAGTAACACATGGTCCTTAGCTTGAGATTGCACTTGCGTGGTCCGAAGTGTCCATAGCTGAGGTGAGTATGCCATATAACCTTGTTTATTAGGTGTTCAGGGATGCATACCCCCCATTCAGTGTCATCTGCATAATTTCGGTGGAAAATTATGCCTTTCCGCAAGAGGTAGAACTGCCTGATGGTGGCGTGTCTTCTGTCTATCCATTTCTGTTTCAATAACACTAGGGCAGGGTCCTTGTCTTGCTCCTTCTTGATGTCCTGCATACTACAGGTAATAAAATTTTCAAAGGCTACTTTCTGCATATAGAAAAGGCAGTAGTGATTTTCCTCCAGATCTTCTTCAATGTTGTGCTCAAATCCGATCGGTGACCGTGATAAGGCGTCTGCAATAATGTTCTGACTGCCGGGGATATATTCAATCGAAAAGTTGTACTGCTGCAGATATGATGCCCACCTAATGAGCCGCCTGTGATTAAGCTTTGCAGTCATCAAGAACTCGAGTGCCTTGTGGTCTGTGTAGACCCTCATCTTGCGACCAAACAGAAGGTATCTGAATTTTTCAAACGCCCATACAATAGCCAGCGCCTCTAACTCGGTTACTGAGTAATTCCCCTCACTCTTGGCTAGTACTCTGCTACCAAACGCAATTGTCTTCCACACCCTGTTTCCTTCATGTACATAGTCTTGGAACACCATGACACCCAGACCTGAGTATGAACTGTCCGTTACTATGCAAAGCTCTTCTGCTAAATTAGGGTGTGATAGGATGGGTGCTTGTAATAATGCGAATTTTAATGCTTTCCATTCGGATTCGGCCGCCTCATCCCATTCCCAAGGAATCTTCTTTCCTGTAAGTTGATGCAACCTAGGACTGCTCTGAGTTTTGACATGTATAAAGCGGTTGTAAAAATTTATTATCCCCAAGAACCCCCTTAACTGCTTCTTTGTCGTAGGAGTGGGAAACTTTTCAATCGCTTCGATCTTTTCGGGATTTGGCGCAATGCCCTCACCCGTGATGATATGTCCTAGAAATTTGACAGAGGACGTTCCAAAATTCGATTTTTCGATATTGATAGTCACTCCGTATTCCTTGAATGTCGCAAGGAGTTCACCGAGGACCGCATTGTGCTCTCCTCAAGATTTCTCCGCGATCAGCAAATCGTCCACATAGCTGGTGACATGACGTTTCAAATTATCGCTTAGTATGCCGTCCAGCCCCCGAATGAATACGGCAGATGAAACGTTCAAACCATATGGTAGACGACGAAACCGGTAACATCTTCCAAATGCTAAAAAGGCTGTGTACTGTCTGCAATTTGGATGGAGCTCGATCTGCCAGAAACTCGATTTTAGATCAACTGATGAGAAGATTGATATTCCATGGAAGTTTTGTAAGAGTTCCTCTAATCGTTCCGGTCTGTCTGTTTCGGGTTCTATTATGGTATTAATTTGTCACGAGTCCAAGACTAAACGAATACTACCATCTGCCTTCTCGACTACTCTTAACGGGTTATTATAGGCTGAAGCCGTAGGTTCTATTATTCCTTCACTCAGCATTCGCGTAATTTCAGCTGCTACTTTCTGTCGATAAGCCAAGGGGATTGGATAGGGTGGCACACGAAACTGGTTGTGCGGACGTACACGAAATTCATATTGGAAGTTCTTTATTGATCCTGTCTTGGGAAGGAAGACCTCCGCATGTTCTACTAGTAATTTATGAAGTTCTTTGCGGTGTTCGCACCTTATATTCTTTATTGCTTCCACTTTTTCTCCTATTTTCTCCTTTATTTCTCCCATTATTCCGACTTCATTCTCATCCGTGTCCTCTCCCCTACCCGCAACGTCGACCTGTTCTTCCTTTCTGTCTTTCAGACACGCATAGTTTATCCGTACACAGTTAGACGGTAGTTGAGCTGGGATCAGCTGGTCGTCGAACTTAATGTGGACGGGATTCCCTTTCCTCAAAACCACTTCACCTCGTCCTAGATCAACTATCGCTTCATGTTCATTTAGGAAATTCGTTCCTATTATCATGTCGATCGCCAGATTTGGCACGATCCAGAAGTTAGACTCTATTTTGTGTCCTTGGCAGGAGAATTCCAGTCTTGTTTGTTGGGTGACCTCCGTACATTTACCCGCTAATGCCCCTTTTATTTTGGTTTTCTTAACCGATAGGACAGGCCAGTCCATCTCCTGAGAGGACCTCTTGTATGCTGCCTCCGATATTGCTGTTATGTAGCTTCCACTATCAATTATCGCATTCATACTCTTTTCAGCTATTGCTACTGTGATAAGATTCTGCCGATCTTGTCGAGGAGTTGCTTTATGTTCCTCGAGCAGGATTTCTGATAAATCTTCGTAATGTATCATCCGTAGTTGGCCAGGTCCGAGATTACGTGCGAAATTCCGGCGGCCTGTGTTCGCACTAGTCTGGCGTCAATCCCTTGTTAAGCTCCCCCTCCTCTGACGTGCATTAGGATTTGCGGGTCTAGTTTCAATCTCCTGGTTCCACTGTTGTCCTTGGTTTCGCTCTCTCCAATTACGGTCGCTTTGCCGTTCGTTATTCCTCCTATCCCAGATTCCTTGTCTAGATTGACCCTGCTCCCTGACGTTCTGTTTTCAGTGTCTTTGGTTTCCATAACCTTGAATAGCGTAACCTTGACTTCCGTAACCCTGGTTTCCTAACTGACCAGTGCGATTATGCGATCTGTTGTCGTCTTCCCTTCCTGGCCCGTGGTATTTGTTACTTTGCCCCTTCTTCCTGTCCTTTGCGTCTTGTTTATCAAAGACTACATCGAGTTCGCGCAATAGACTCTTGAATGCTTCTATGTCAAATCCACACTTCTCGACAAGTGTCTGTTGGTACCTAACTGGCAATTTGGAAAAGCAAAATTTAATGATTTCTCCGTTGCTATATGGACTATCTAAAAATTGATTCTTCTTGAGTAAATCATCAAGAAATTTGGTTGCGCTCCTATGCCCGGACACTTCCAGTTCAGGACAAAATATCATTTCCTCTTTAATCCTGTCTTGCGTTTCCTTTGACCAGTAGGTCCGCAGGAATGCACCAACAAATTCCTGATAAGTCCGACACATCACTGCCACACCCCGCATCTTTTCCGCGGCTTGGCCTTCGATGAGTCCACACATGAATTCTAATTTTGCCTGGGTTGGCCATGATGCCGGTAATGAATTTGTAAACTGCATCACCCCGCTCTTCGGATGCATCGATCCTCCATTTTCTTTGAACTTCTGGAATTTTAGTATCGACAGGAAGTGATTGTGATCAGAATCCTGTCTGATCCTCGCACTGGTGTTGTCACTCGTTTCCTGTACTTGCACGTCTGCTGAGTGTCCTGTTCTATCTTGCTGATAAATGTGATTTGCTACCTCTGTATCACAGTGGCACTCAGAATTCACTCTCCTAAGTGGGCTACAATTATTGGAGCTATTACTCGCTGTTTCTCCGTGTGCATTGTTAGTTCCGCACTCGGTCATTGGGCTAGATCACGGCGAGCTTTTCCTCGGAGACACAATTCTGTGTACTCCATCATTGGTATCCGAACGCGCAGTGCTCGTGTGCCTGTTTCGCTCTAGTTTTGCTAGCCGACTCTCTACTTCTTTCATTCGTTTCGCGATGTTCGTAACCGCGATATTACCTTGGGTTTTTAAGAACGCTAGGGATTTTGAGTGAGCTTGTGTTGCACGTCGCAAGCGTCCTGCGAGTTGAGGAGTTACTTTTGCGATTTTCATTGCCCCTGTTGCTGCCGTTTTGGCTAGGCCTGCTACTTTTTGTGCTACCATTGACACTTGTTTTGCTTCTTCACATTCTTTCCTTATTGTTAGTAATTCCCCACGAATTGCTCCTATATGCGAAATTATAGTCTGAGTGTCCTTCTTACGCTGTTCGTCCGCTTCTTCTTTCTCCTTCTTACGTTGTTCGTCAGCCTCTTCTTTCATTGATCGTAGGAAGCTCAGTATTGGGTTAATGTCATCTTTTTGATCCTCGTCACACATGGGCGATGTAATTCTGGACACCTGGGCGCTCGAGCTCTGACGTGACCAAGTTGGCCTCTGTCTGCTCTCGTTCGTTTGACTATAAACTTCTGCTACCGTCTCGACCTGTGTGCCTGTCTCTGTTTCATCCTCTAGCTCACTATCATAATCACGGCCACGACGTTGCTCTAAGATTGCGTCCAAATCACCTTCCTCATCAATGAACCTGCCGTCCTGTCCTGCTAAAAATGTACCCATCTCATCTCCGAACCTATCACCGTCAGTAAATTGCCCCTTATCCATTATGTATCCTCTTTTGTTTTAGCTTCGCTGGATAATAGTCGTGCCTTACTTCTCGTGATCATTCATGAAAAACTAATTTATCTACGATGCACAATAAAAATAATCTACTCCATAAATTTTTCCACATAGACATAAAATTTCAACAACGCTGCAATTACATGCACGATTTGTTGTGGTATAGAAACTGCACACAAACGCGACAAAATGTGATGTGGTGTGGACACCACATCAAAGAAACACATAAAACAATAAACAAACAAACGAATATATACGCTGAAAACAAAAACAGTAATCATGCGCCGCTACTTAAAACTAATCACGGAACTACAAGAAAAAGAACTAGGGTATTAATCATAAAAAAAGTAGAGAAAAAAATTTGAATGTTCGTACTAAGAATACTGTTTGTTAATCAGTGATTCTCAGGAAAGATCCGAGGCTAAGGGTCGCAATTTTATGCGAGGTGCCGGGGCAAGCAGTGTATTTAATACTAAATTCTTCTAGAATCTCCATATGTAAATGATGCTCTAAGCCCCCCCTATTCTAACTCCGACTTTTGCTGTTGCACATGGAATAAAAAATATACACGAACTGACTGTAATCAACCCTGCAAGTGGAGTAGAAAAGAGTTTGGCACCTGCAATAATTTAATTTGATAAATAAGTTAAATAAAGGAAAGTTTCATTAACGTAGTGAGAAATGATGGGTTGCTCTACCGATTAACAGAATGAAAGTTCTGTCCAAAATAACAATATGATTTATTAAGACTAAACACAAAATAATAAACAAAAACACATGAAACATTTATAATACATCAAATTGGCTCAAATTGGATACTCAAACAAACGCTATGAAGGTGAAGTTGTCCCTAAACTAGATTGTGAGGTTTAAGACAAAGTGGTATGTGGAGCCAATTCCTTGCCACTCAAATCTTAAGAGAGACACACAGCTAACCCAACATTAATTGCTGCTACTCAAGACAGAACACAGTTAGAAAAAGACGAACAGGCGCGCTCTGCTGAGCTCTGATTATCACCTAGGAAAATCCCTATCTGCCGGTGCTGCGGACATACATTACCAAACTGTCTTCTTAACTGCCAGAACACGATCTGGCGTACCAGAGGCGATCGCTGGTTGCTTCGACGTCCTCGACCGAAAGGCGAGAGCCGCCTACGCCGAGCACCCGTACAGGCCGAACACCCAACATTCCCGCCCCCACGACAGTGGCCGTGGTTAAACGATCCAATCAGCAACTCGAAAACCGGCGGAAAATTCCACTCTATTGCTGGAGCACTACCATTCCACCAATGGAGATTCTTGGCGCCAATTTCTGCGCTGATTTTGCTACGTCACGGAGCTATGCCCTGAGCAAGCCAATCACAGTTACTATTTTGCAGAAAGCGCGGGAATTTTCCGGCCACAACTGCCTGGGTACACAAGTCATTCCCACGCCTCGCTGGTAGCCCGCCAGAAAGTGTTTTCGCAAAGTTTCTGCGAAGTAACGGAACCTCTAGCCCAGCCGCTACTTCAGACCCCTCCGGGCGTGTCTTTGGACAATGTCGGCGTCTGCAAAGCATTCACTCGACTTCCTCACTCCCGTCGGCTTAACCCTTTCCCGATCAGCTGAGCTCGCCTGTCACCAGACCACCCGGGTGACGAGAGACGCTGCGTGGGAAGTCCGCGTGTGAAGGAATAGCGACTTTTCACTGCATGCAATTAGAGAGGAAAATCGTAAGATAGAAAATGAGAGGGGGCTCATGCCACCTCTCAAAATCACTCTCTAGTTCAGCGCTAGGAAATGACAGCCGATGTGCGAACTCTCCAGCTTCCTTGTGTACTACAGAAGCACCCGTCCCTCACGTGTGGCTCTGCTCACCGCACGTCGCAGAGCACAGGGCGTAGGAGCACTCCCGCCTGAAGCTCAAATTATGCAAAAATGTCCTCTGGAACTACAAGTCTCGTTACACGTTGGTATAAGCAGATGACAGAGTAGAAGCGCACTGATAACGGCGTCAGTCAGTGGTTACTGCTTGCCAAAAGAAAAAAAAAATGGTCAGGGTAGATGTTGGAGATGGCATATATTTTTATGTGATGATGTGGGGTTTAGATACATCATACATTACCTCTCACAGGCAAACGATGTAGGAAATCTGCTGGTTGACAACGTGCATCCGTTTGTGTGCCTACAGCACGCTATAGGGGACCTGTACCTTCAGCAGGACAACTGACTCTGGAATGGTGTCAGAATTATTTGAGGACCACCACACCCATGGGGCTGCTTCCACCTCCCTCCCTGCGTCACCTTACCCAACTCCTCTTGATCATATCTGGGACGCCACGGAGAGATACCTGCACGCATGACCCACCTCTGTTTGGTTGTGTGTGGCGACTGAGTGACTGTCCATAGAGAGATTTCTCCAATGCTTTCAGAACCCCAGGAGCAGTGTCACAAAAAGGTGCACTACTATCAGCCCAAGTCGACATTGCTTTTAGCTACTGGCCAACGCCTCTAAGTAATTTGTTCATGAATGCAGTCACATTTTGAAAAAATACCAGACTAAACTAATTAATGGAGACCGGCGTGGAATGGCCCGCCAAACGGTTGCAGCAATAACGAAAAAAAAATTTAGAAAAATTAGAAACCGTTTATTCAACCATTTTTGTATAGAGGCCTAATTTGTATAAATGAAGATAACATAAAACGACATATTCCGTTTGTTATGTCAAGAAACTGAATAAGTTTACTTAAGTCCGTTCCGCGCCGTGCATGGAGCGGATTTTTTCTTTTTTTCTTTTTTTCGGTGTTACATCTTACAGGTAAGCTGGACTTCATCGTACTCATTATCTATGTCAGCACACCATTTATGAGGCCACTGCTCGCACTGCTTCCTCAAAGAATCAGGAATCCAAGGACTCTGTTTCTCCAGCCATTTCCCTTTCTTTGTGAAATGGGTGCGGGGCAACCGTTTCGTTCTGCGAGTTGATACGCTAATCTGCGAATTTCTTTATAGTCATACCAAACATTGCTTTTGCAGAGCCTTAACATATTTGGCAAATTATAATTCTTGCTCCTTATTGAAAGTACACTGCTATTTTCTGTAAGTTTTTTCAGTTGTTGATAGAGTATTGTCCTTTTTTCATTTTTTACGTATCGTCCTAAAACAGTCAAAGGCACCAGATATAGTTACGATGCTTTTTCGTGCGTCTGTTTCATTAATTACCGATTCAACAACTTCTTCCATATTTTCTGTGTAACAGTTTTGTCTCTCCGTTTTCTGTACATAGTGACGTACCATCTTCAAACGAGGAGAAAGGCAAACCTTGCGATAAAATTCGCAAATGAGTAAAAGGCGACCTGGGAGGTAATGAATATAATAGCACACCATTCGACCACAAACGCATTGCTGATTTAGTTGGACTAAATTTTGATTGTGAAGAACAAAATATGATGGACTTACCTTAATAAGTAATGGTCCAGAAAGCTACAACAGAACAGCGAATTCGCTTACTTTAATAGGCAGATTACGTAATTCCCGTACGACAACAGTTACAACATAACTGAACCATAACATACATTGCTTTGTTAAACATTTGTCAGTCTGAGCGCATTCTAGCGTTTCTAGACGAAATTAGGCGAGCTAGAGCGTTCTGTGCCAGTAGTACATCTCCGTACTAGCATCTAGATCACGACGTAAGGAAATGTTTAGTTACGAAGTTTACGGAATGCATTACTGCGGAAGAGAACGCTTGCAGAACATATGTGCTGGTAGAATGTTCAGAGTGTTGTATGATTCACTGGAGAGTTTGTGAGAAATTCTGTATATTGGATATAGCATGCCAATGAGGGACCGCGCTTGGTTGGAGAATTTCAGTTTGCACTGATATGAAGAGTACAAACGTAGCTGTAGGAACCCACCACTGGGAGATCAGAGAAGCCAAAGACGTTCGACAATGGAGCATATTGTTGACTGCTGATCAATAAAGGGTACACGGAGGACGTTCGCAAATATATGAGTTAATCTGGACTGCGAATATTTGACAGAAACGAAAATAACGTATCGTGTTTTCCTACGAAGCGTAACAGGACATCTGACGCACCACCAGAAGATTGCTCGCCGACGCTGCAGTTGTGTACAGGAAGATACTGTGTTTGTACGATCGTAAAGAAATGCAGAAAGTCTGCGACAAAAATTTCCAGTCGGTGTACTGTATGGCAGCTCTTTTTAATGTGCGTAAAGGTAAGATAATGCATATAACAAAGAGGAAGAACCTGACTGACCGAATACGCCAAATCACATAAGTAATAATGGAATACTCGGAAGCAATATGAAGTGTCACGATCACGTAAAATCAATGATAACGAAGATTTACAGCAGACATCGGAAGTATTCAGGGGCGCGCTGCTAGGATCGTTAACAGGTCGGTATCGCCCATACAAATGTGCAACAAATTCTCGGGGAACTTAAATGACAATCTATGAAAGAGAAATAACGTAGTTAACGTGAAACACCTCAGGTAAATTTAGAGAACCTGCTTCTGAAGATGGCTTTGCGACAGTTGTGCTGCCAGTATCGTATAGCCCGCATAGAGATCTTCAGAATGAGATAGGTGACATTACGGTGTAAGGGCATGTGGACTGTCAGTTTTCTTCAGTCTTTACCCGAATGAAGTAGGACAGAGAAGTGGTAATGTCAGTAAAATCTACATCCTGCCACGCTCTGTATGTGCAGTGGGTTGCAGTCTTTTTTTTTTCATCAGTCTACTGACTGGTTTTAATGCGGCCCGCCACGAATTCCTTTCCTGTGCTAACCTCTTCATCTCAGAGTAGCACTTGCAGCCTACGTCCTCAATTATTTGCTTGACGTATTCTAATCTCTGTTTTCCTCTACAGTTTTTGCCCTCTACAGCTCCCTCTAGTACCATGGAAGTCATTCCTTCATGTCTTAGCAGATGTCCTATCATCCTGTCCCTTCTCCTTATCAGTGTTTTCCACATATTCCTTTCCTCTCCGATTCTGCGTAGAACCTCCTCATTCCTTACCTTATCAGTCCACCTAATTTTCAACATTCGTCTGTAGCACCACATCTCAAATGCTTCGATTCTCTTCTGTTCCGGTTTTCCCACAGTCCATGTTTCACTACCATACAATGCTGTACTCCAGACGTACATCCTCTGAAATTTCTTCCTCAAATTAAGGCCGGTATTTGATGTTAATAGACTTCTCTTGGCCAGAAATGCCTTTTTTGCCATAGCGAGTCTGCTTTTGATGTCCTCCTTGCTCCGTCCGTCATTGGTTATTTTACTGCCTAGGTAGCAGAATTCCTTAACTTCATTGACTTCATGACCATCAATCCTGATGTTAAGTTTCTCGCTGTTCTCATTCCTACTACTTCTCATTACCTTCGTCTTTCTCCGATTTACTCTCAAACCATACTGTGTACTCATTAGACTGTTCATTCCGTTCAGCAGATCATTTAATTCTTCTTCACTTTCACTCAGGATAGCAATGTCATCAGCGAATCGTATCATTCATATCCTTTCACCCTGTATTTTAATTCCACTCTTGAACCTTTCTTTTATTTCCATCATTGCTTCCTCGATGTACAGATTGAAGAGTAGGGGCGAAAGGCTACAGCCTTGTCTTACACCCTTCTTAATACGAGCACTTCGTTCTTGATCGTCCACTCTTATTATTCCCTCTTCGTTGTTGTACATATTGTATATGACCCGTCTCTCCCTATAGCTTACCCCTACTTTTTTCAGAATCTCGAACAGCTTGCACCGTTTTATATTGTCGAACGCTTTTTCCAGGTCGACAAATCCTATGAAAGTGTCCTGATTTTTCTTTAGCCTTGCTTCCATTATTAGCCGTAACGTCAGAATTGCCTCTCTCGTCCCTTTACTTTTCCTAAAGCCAAACTGATCGTCACCTAGCGCATTCTCAATTTTCTTTTCCATTCTTCTGTATATTATTCTTGTAAGCAGCTTCGATGCATGAGCTGTTAAGCTGATTGTGCGATAATTCTCGCACTTGTCAGCTCTTGCCGTCTTCGGAATTGTGTGGATGATGCTTTTCCGAAAGTCAGATGGTATATCGCCAGACTCATATATTCTACACACCAACGTGAATAGTCGTTTTGTTGCCACTTCCCCCAATGATTTTAGAAATTCTGATGGAATGTTATCTATCCCTTCTGCCTTATTTGACCGTAAGTCCTCCAAAGCTCTTTTAAATTTCGATTCTAATACTGGATCCCCTATCTCTTCTAAATCGACTGCTGTTTCTTCTTGTATCACATCAGACAAATCTTCACCCTCATAGATGCTTTCAATGTATTCTTTCCACCTATCTGCTCTCTCCTCTGCATTTAACAGTGGAATTCCCGTTGCACTCTTAATGTTACCACCTTTGCTTTTTATGTCACCAAAAATACAGGTGAATTACCTAAAACGTTCACCGCAGATATTGCGGAAATGGAAAGTGCTTTGATTTCCGGTTTTCACAGTGAGGATTGGTACTCGTGGGTTCGTACTGCTAGCCTAATAACAGATTGCACTAATACTTAAAAAGTGTATTTTTTGTGCAAACATACACTTTTTTAAATGGAACAGTGCCTATTGACAATAACAGACTAAATATAGGGTAAATTAGAACACCAGTGCTGTTTGTTGCAGGATTTTAAAAATGGCTCTGAGCACTATGGGACTTAACATCTGTGGTCATCAGTCCCCTAGAACTTAGAACTACTTAAACCTAACTAACCTAAGGACATCACACACATCCATGCCCGAGGCAGGATTCAAACCTGCGACCGTAGCAGTCGCGGCAGGATTTTAGTGCGAGTCGTTTACGAGGTATCGTATCTTGAAAAATTCTCACACTGACACTTGTAAAATACCTGTGGTAGCACATGCTAAAGAACAACACAAGTGGATACTACAGTTATGTGAATTCTGACCAGTAACAAGACAACTGACAATCAAATGTTGTATTCAAAAATGACCACCGGCAGCAGCAATACACGCTTCCTGTTTGTTTGTTGGTTGATTTGGGGGAGGAGACCAAACAGCGAGGTCATCGGTCTCATCAGATCAGGAACGGATGGGGAAGGATGTCGGCCGTGCCCTTTCAAAGGATCTATCCCGGCATTTGTCTGAAGCGATTTAGGGAAAACGCTACCAGTCTCCTACGGAACGACTACCGCACACGTGCTAGAATTTCAGCCGAGATGCCTGAGCAGGCTGCGGTAATACTTCGCTGCATATCATCGGATGTAGTTGGTGTGTCCTTGTAGATAGCGTCTTTTGGCTTTCTAACACAGAAAAAAGTGTAGGCCAAAGGGGCTGGCCAAGGTATAGCCCATCTGAATCCAATACAATTATTTCGAAACAATTCGCAAAGACATGCTGATGTGCTTCGTACACTATGGGCTGGACACCCATGTTGGTACCACCGGGTCCTGCTAGTCTGCAAAGGAAAGTCTCCTAGCACCTGTGCAAGATGGTCTGTCAGCAGGCTGCGATGCTTGTGCGCTTTCAGTGTTCCGTCTATGAAAAACGAGCATATGAGCCGATGGTTCACTATCCAACACCACACGTTTACACTCCATGGACGCTGACGTACCGCCTGACGAAGCCAAACGGGGATTGTCAGAAGACCAATAGCTCATGTTTCGGCGGTTTACCTGGTCATGATTGGTACATATGACTGCATCACTAAAGAAGATATGTGACAGATACATCTGGAGTATCCTATCTTAATGCCCATGTACAGAAGTTAACACAACTGTCGTAATCTTTTCCATGCAACTCTTGATGGAGAGGGAAGTGACAGGGATGGAACCTGTGACGACAGAGAATGCGTAGGACACTTCCCTGACTCATGCCAATGCCTCGTGTGGTTCCATGGTGAGGATCAACTGCAACAGCAGCAAGAACATTAATTTACCCCTCTTTCGTCATCACCTGTTTCCTTCTGTTACGTTGTCTACGTGTTACACTACCACTTTTGCGTAAATGAAGAGGATGATAAATAACTGCGGAGATGGTTGATGTCTATTGGAATGTCTTGCAGGATACACCATACAAGAACAAAATTAATTCTTCCTACACTCTACATACGCCATGAGCATGTCGGCTTTCTCTGTATTAGTAAATCCTATCGTCTATTCACACACTAATTGACCATCAAGTCGTAGTGCACTCACGGAACACACAAGCACACTGTGAGCAAAGACAGCAACATCGTACCTAGCAACTACGCAAGTTAAATGGCACAAAGATCTGTCGGTGGGGATACCTTTCAAAACATGATATCTTGTAAACAAATCGCACTACAATCCCGCAAAAAAACACTACTGACATTCTAATTTACCCTAATTTTAGTTTGTTATTGTGAATAGGCACTGATCCATTGAAAAATGTGTATGTTTGCACAAAATATACACTTTATAAGTATCATTACAGTCTGTTTATTGGCTAACAAAATGGTTCAAATGGCTCTGAGCACTATGGGACTTAACATCAGAGGTCATCAGTCCCCTAAACTTAGAATTACTTAAACCTAACTAACCTAAGGACATCACACACATCCATGCCCGAGGCAGGATTCGAACCTGCGACCGTAGCGGTCGCGCGGTTCCAGACTGAAGCTCCTAGAACCGCTCGGCCACTCCGGCCTGCTATTGGCTAACAACACGAGCCCCTGACTACCAATCTATTCAGTGAAAACGGCACATCAATACCGCTTTCCGTTTCCAAAAGTTTTAGATGATTCACTGCTTCACTGGCACACATTGTTTGATCTAATTAAGGCCAAAGAAGCATGGTCTTTTCTGAGTATACTTCTGACCAAAACGTGATTCTGGTAGCTGGAGTATATTTCCAAAGAAACTTTCATCCTCTTACACTTGTTTCTTTATTTCTAACCGAGATAGCGAAATATTTTCACAATATTTTTCGTCCTGTATTTCATCCCCTTACGAGCTGAATTTCGAAAACTCTGAAACACGTGCAAGCCAAACAGCAACTCTTATAAATTCAGCTTCAAAAATGCTTAGTAAAGATTTATTTAAAAATTCTTTCATCCACTGTTCTACCCTGTTAGGTGTTGAATTTCCAAAAATGCTGAAACACGTGTTTTATTTTATTTCTAATCGAGAAACCAAGTACCAATTTCCTCAGACTTGCTTCAAATTTCCCTTAATAGCGACATATTTTCAAAATACCTCTCACCTCCTATTTCATCACCTTCGAGGTGAAATTTCGTAAAATTCCTTCTTAAGTGATACCTGCGTTGTAATACAGCACCTTCTCCAAATTTCAAGTTTCTGTTCTTACTGGTTTACGCTGGCTGATAATGAGTCAGTGAGTCAGTCAGGACAATTCCATTTGCTATATATAGAGACTAGCTGAGTACCTGGCGTTGTCCGAATATGTACTAGTATTTGTTGCAATCTTCTCTTAATCCACCTCCTGCTCTCGCTTCTCACAGCCCATCTTCTCCTCATCCCTTTCTCTCTCCATTTCCTCCCCCCACTCTCCCTGTTCATCTCGTCCTGCGCCATCTCTCTTCCTCTGCCTGTCTCTGTCCACCTCGTCAACTTTCCTTTTCCTGTCCATCTCCTCTCCCTTTTTTCCCTCCACCGCTCTCTCTGCCCACCTCCTCCCCCCTTAACTGCGTCAATCTCCTCCTTCCCCCTTTCTTGCCTCCATGTTATCACGCTCATCTGAATAGAACACTGGTTGTTCTTATGCCCAAAATATTTGTTTCCATATAGTAACTAAATGTATACGAAGTTTCATTGATATAGTTCAAGGGATTTAGGATGAGATTTTCATCGGAGGTCTTTCCCACGTACGCTCATATCAAATATACTTCAAATATACCAAGATGCAAAAAAAAAAAAAAAAAAAAAAGTTGCAACGCCGATAAGAAGTTGTTCAACATAAACGACGGTTGGTAGGTGAGTTTCTACATCTGAAAGATTATGTTTATTCCAATTTCGCACCATTCGCATAAGAGTGACGCTAGTAAGGCCACTATGATGATGAAACTCAGGTTTCCTTTAAATGTACACTGTAACGGTTGTGACCTGATGAGATGACATTAGTCAAGAATGCCTTTAAGGCGACAGAGACGCCATTGTAGCGGCACCACCGTTTAGGACAGAGAAAGTTAGTTTTGTGCAATATTCTGAGCACAAGTTACAGCCAGGTGTGGGCCGGATTGCAGTGAGTTACACATACAAACAGTTGCGAAGTATAATAGAGGCCACAGGGCCGTCAAATTACTGAAAGAGTATACATAGCGGTTTTGCATGTCGCAAATCACAGGCAGAAGAGGCCCACTTGCCAACCTAGCCTAGCGTGTTGTGAGTTCATGACACAAAGCGGTACATATGGCAAAACAGAGGTGCACAGCCACGTATAAATAGGTGCGGTTTTGTAACGAGATTCATTTAAGTGTGGCAGCTCTCCTGGACGGGGGCGTGTCACATCAACAGCTACATGCAGCAGCAGATGGGGAGCCAGTGTTCCAGTCCATGGCGGGTCACTGGTTCGACCCTCTGAGGCTGACGCGGGGAGTCGTGTGAAGTTAGCACCCCTTTTTCGAGAAATATACTTTTTTTTCACAGTTCTTGTTAGATGTGCCATAGTTCTAGAGTTCTTTGCACAAAATATCAATAGTTCTCCAAAATGTAACGAAGAAAACAACAATACTCGAAAAAATTTTCGTATCGAAAACATTCTTTGGTAATGTCCGCAAAATGTAAATAAGTACAACAGTTCTGAGCACAGTTCTGAACAGAGCTCCAAGAGTTCTTTCGGAAACCCAAGTAACATTTTTTGTGCAGCTAATAGTTTACGAGATAATTGCAATTTAAGGAGAAAATCTTTTCACTTACTGTGAAGTTGGCACCCTTTTTTTCAGGAATGTATACTTTTTCCAGAGTTCTTGATAGATATGCCATAGTTCTAGAGTTCTTTGTACAAAATTTCAATAGTTCTGCAGAATTTGGCGAGGCAAACAATATACGAAAAAATTTTCGTATCGAAAACATTCTTCGTCAATTTTCGCAAATTGTAAATAAGTACAACAGTTCTGACCACAGTTATGAGCAGAACTACAAGAGTTCTATCGAAAACCCAAGTAACATTTTTTTGTGCAGCTAACAGTTTACGAGATAATTGCAATTTAAGGAGAAAATCTTTTCACTTACTGTGAAGTTGGTACCCTTTTTTTTCAGAAATGTATATTTTTTTCACTGTTCTTGACAGGTATGCCATAGTTCTAGAGTTCTTTGTAAAAACTTTCAATACTTCTGCAGAATTTAGCGAAGAAAACAACAATATTCGAAAAAATTTTCGTATCGAAAACATTTTTTGTCAATTTTCGCAAAAATTGAACTTGTACAACAGTTCTGAGGACATTTCTGAACAGAACCCCAAGAGCACTATCAAAAATCCTAATAACATTTTTCTATGGCTATAATAGTTTGTGATAAATTGATTTAATGTGGGACACACTTTCTCTACGGAAAAAATAAAAATATTCGTACAGCAGTTCTGATGATAGTTCTGGACACCACGTGAAGAGTTCTATCGAAATTCCTAGTAGAATTTTTTTGTGCAGGTGATAGTTTAAGAGGTAATTGCAACTTAATTAAGAACCCCATAAGAGCTCCTACTGTGAAGCTGGCGCCCTTTTTTTTCAGAAATATATATTTTTTTCAGAGTTCTTGATAGATAAGTCATAGTTATAGAGTTCTCTGTACAAAATTTCAATACTTCTGCAGAATTTAGCGAAGAAAACAACATTGTATAACATAGCTGACTCAGGAACCCTTTCCTTCTGATACAATTCTTACTGTTGCCACAATAAATCACTTGTGCATAGATTCCAACTGTACTGATCAATACAAAAATATAACCATTGACCAGCGGCGGACATTTCTTGCAGCGTTGTACAAAGCATTCGGTTTTTCCGCTGTGAAAATACCACACTTAACGCTATTGTAAAATTTACGGTGGATGGCTTCCGTTTATCTACAATGTCAGCATATATCGAATTATCTTCATACAAACGTGATGCCTGGATCACTCACTTCCCCTTTTTAGGTACGGAGGAAACTAGAGTTCAGTCTTGTGGAAACTAAAAAAGGAAATGTGGGCAGCCCTTCTTTTAGTGATAGCAAACTCTAGAAAAATCTCCACGCTTGTTTTTCTTCATCATGCCAACAAAAGAAAAATTCTCCCTTTATAGCTCTATTATCATTCCAGTACTAGTAAACCAGTTGTCCGCTTTCACATTTCGACCTGACTGATATATATGTTTACACAGTCACAGAACAACATCAAAATGTTTATTGTTCAGTTGGTAAATCCTTCTGGTTGCAACACAGCGTACATTTCCAAATTGTACAGGTAAAAGAGTTAAGAATCCACACTTAAGAATCCATACTCGTTTGTTTTGATTGATACATATTGGCGAAAACTGTACCTTCCACAGAATCGTTCTAGCTTCTTGTCTACTGTAACATTTTCTCCAAGGGTATAAGATTTGTGGTAGTTGCGTACAAACACAGAAAATATTTCCCGAATAGCTGTTAGCTTGTCTAATTGTCTCCTTCCATCACTAATAGCGCGACTGTAAGATCTAAGGCTCTCCAGAATAAATTTGAAACGTTTTATGTTCATTTGCGAGGTGTAATTTTTCAATGCTATCACCATCAGTTTCACACAGATCTTCCAGGCTTTATCTGTTGCTTTTGTTAACAACAATTAAAAACAAGAGACTGATGAAGGCTTTCAATTCAATATCATCTATTGATTTTACCCCTCTCTCACGCTGAAATGACACTTTGATGCTCTCAAAATTCTGACTGGAATACAAAACTACAATAGACAAATATCGTTATCTATGAGGTAATTACAGCATCACAAATGCTGCTTTGGCTGCACCTATTGGTACAGGTAAATTTCGAATAATATTATGCTCGTCGAACAATATGCTTTGGATTTCTTCAACATTATCTAGTACTTCCCACTTAAAATAATAAAATTCCTATAAAATAACGCAAACAGACGCAGTGTATTAATCTGATATTTGACGTTCAGACCGCGGACACTGACGATTAAACAGTTCAAACAGAATTTAAGTGCAGTTTACATTCTGGATTAGCTTTGTACTACTTACTACGTTGATAAACAAATAAATTAATCGCTGAAATGAAATACGAAAGGGCACAGTGGATAAAAACGAGCAATCGGCTCATATCTCATCAAGAGAGCATTAGCGTCGATACTGAATCATACTACAATGAAAGGCATACATGATGTGTATATTTTTAGAATCAGGAAGAACCATATGAATTTTATTACGTAAAACAGTAATTGTTTTGAGCTCTCATGACATCCAGGACCCACTAACAGCTAAAAATATGCCCAGGACCCTCATGGATGAAAGTTATGTGGCAACATCACCAGACGCTAGGATACATAAAAACATGTGCTGTGTGTAACGAATAAATTTGAAATTGCTGTCGTTAATATTGTTGCAAACATTTGTTCTAGTTAGAAAGGAAGTGTGGAAGTTTGATGAGTTACACTACAGCGAGAGTTAAAAGTCTTTACAATGTATAGAAATGTAAGTATATTTACTGAATATATTGTACAAACGAACTAAGTAGTATGTTTAAATCCTAATTCAATACATGACTGATATAGGTGTTATTATGTTGAGAGGATACAGTATTAAAGTTACTAAGAAGTTCGAAATTTGTAAATAAGAACCTCGTTTATTTGGTCCTCAGTAATCCGGATTTCCGGTTTATCCGGATTCATATTTTGTGTCCCTTGGTATTTTTCTCTTTTTTTCTAATAACACGAAGATGTGTAGTCGGTGAGGCACATAGGCTGCTTATCACTAGGCCGGTAATTTAGTCTAGTACTGAGTGATAAGGAACTCGGAGTGTGTGAATGACATTGTTTCTCAAGTATTGTACATTAATATAATGGTGTATTGATGCCCATCAAGTAAGTTGCATAGTAACCACGCCAACAGCACTCCACCATAGCTCATTGTACCTCTGGTGCGATTCTCGACAGGTATGACACCATCTGGTTAGTGGCGCGTGTGAATGTATCTGCTCTCTCAGCAATCTGTTTGTTTTGCACTGACGAGCCTTCTCTCCTTGAATCATCTAAGCGTGCACATCCCACGCATCCACCTACAGTTACTACAGTCAGTCTTAAGAAGGTGTACTGGCATTTGTATAGTGCTGAACATTTAGAATTTCTGTAATTAGTAGAATATACATCCGAGTTTTCGATTTTCGGTTTTCCAAAATAAAAGTGAGAATTTACGATCGTCCTCATAGCTGTACTTCCAGCAGTACTTCATCTCCTGCGTTCCCAATTTCGTAGAAGTTGTCCTACGAAAATTGCAGAAGAAGCACTCCTGGACGAAAGGATATTGTGACGATATTCCTTCGTCATAGCCTGGGGTTAGAGACCCGGTCCGGCACACAGTTTTTATCTGCCAGCAAGTTTCACATCGGCGCACACCCACTGCAGAGTGAACACACAATCTATTTCATAATCTACTGGCACCATAAAAATGTTATGAGGGTTTTTAAAAGAACTCTTTCGGTGCTACCCAGAACTGTCAGCAAAAGGGTTGTGCCAATTTATTATAATGTAGACCAGGTGGGTCTCTCGAAAATGCTATTATCTCATTAACTGTTATCCCCGAAAAAATGTTATTACAGTTGTCAGTAGAACTCTTAGGGTCGTATTAAGAAATTCCATCAGACCTTTTGTACGAATTTATTACTTTTACATGACAAAAGTGAGTCCCACATTAATTATCTCATATGTCATCGTCACAAATAATGTTATTATAGTTTTTGGTAGAACTCTGTGGGTGATATATAGAACTGTCATCAGAACTATTTTACGAATTTTGCTATAGTAGAGAAAGTGAGTATCAGATTAAAACAATTATTGTATAAATTATTATCGCCACAAAAATGTTCTTATCATTTTCAATGCAACTCTTCCGGTGCTATCCAGAACTGCCAACAGAACTGTTATACAACTTTATTTTTTCCAAACTGGCAAATAATTTTTTACCATACCAAAATTTTGCCGAGTTATTGTTTTCTTCCCGAAATTCTGCAGAACTATTCGTGTTTTGAGCAGGGAAATCTAGAACTATTGCATATATATCAAGAACTATGAAAAAATGTATATTTATCGTAAAAGGGGTTCAAACTTGACGGGAAATGCTCATAAGCATTCCTTAATAAAGGCAGTTACTACGTAAACAATTACCTGCACAGAATATGTTACTAGTATTTTCGATAGAACTCTTACAATGCTATCCAGAGCTGGCATCAGAACATACGAACAGACATAATTTTTTTTTTAGTAAGTGTGCCCCACAATTAATCAATTACCATACAAACTATTATAACCACAAAAAATTTTATTATGATTATCGATAGAAGTCTTGAGGTGTTAACCAGAACTGTTCATCAAAACTGTTGAACGAATTTACTTTTTCTGTGAAGAAAGTGGGTCTAACATCAAAGCAGTTACCGTATAAACTATCATCGCCACAAAAAGATATTATTAGGATTTTCGATAGAGCTCTTGGTGTTCTGTTCAGAACTGTTGTATGATTTTACTTTTTGCGAAAATTGACAAAGAATGTATTCGATACGAAAATTTTTTCGAGTATTGTTGTTTTTTTTCGCTAAATTCTGCAGGACTATTCAAATTTTGTACAAATAACTCTAGAACTGTGACATTTCTATCAAGAACTCTGACAAAATATATATTTCTGAAGAAAAGGATTCCAACTTTACAGTAAGTAAAGAGGTTCCCTCCTTAAATTGCAATTATGTCGTAACGTGTTAGCTGCACAAAAAATTGTAATTAGGATATTCGATAGAACTATTGGGGTTCTGTTCAGAACTGCCCTCAGAACTGTTGTCCGAATTTACTTTTTGCGAAAATTGCGAATGTTTGCTATACGAAATTTTTTTCGAGTATTTTTGTTTTCTTCGTTAAATTCTGCAGAACTATTCAAATTTTGTACAAAGAACTCTAGAACTATGCTATATCTATCAAGAACTCTGAAAAAAATATATATTTCTGAAAAAAAGGGTGCCAACTTCACAGTAAGTGAAAAGATTTTCTCATTAAAATGTAATTATCTCGTAAAATATTAGCTGCAGTAAAAAATGTTACTTGGATTTTCAAAAGAACTCTTGGAGCTCTGTTCAGAACTGTGCTAAGAACTCTTGTACTTATTTACATTTTGCGGAAATTGCCAAAGAATGTTTTCGATACGAACATTTTTCGAGTATTGTTGTTTTCTTCGCTAAATTCTGCAGAACTATTGACATTTTGTACAGAGAACTCTATAACTATGACTTATCTATCAAGAACTCTGAAAAAAATATATATTTCTGAAAAAAAAGGATGCCAGCTTCACAGTAGGAGCTCTTATGGAATTCTTAATTAAGTTGCAATTACCTCTTAAACTATTACCTGCACAAAAAAATTCTACTACGATTTTCGATAGAACCCTTCACGTGGTGTCCAGAACTGTCATAAGAACTGTTGTACGAATATATTTATTTTTTCCGTAGACAAAGTGTGTCCCACATTAAATCAATTTATCTCATAAACTATTGTCAACATAGAAAAATGTTATTGGGATTTTCGATAGAGCTCTTTGGGTTCTGTTCAGAACTGTCCTCAGAACTGTTGTAAAAGTTCAATTTTTGCGGAAATTGACAAAAAATGTTCTCGATACGAACATTTTTTCGAATATTGTTGTTTTCTTCGCTAAATTCTGCAGAACTATTGAAATTTTGTACAAAGAACTCTAGAACTATGCCATATCTATCAAGAACTCTGAAAAAAATATATATTTCTGAAAAAAAGGGTGCCAACTTCACAGTAAGTGAAAAGATTTTCTCATTAAAATGCAATTATCTCGTAAACTATTAGCTGCACAAAAAAATGTTACTTGGAATTTCGAAAGAACTCTTGGAGCTCTGTTCAGAACTGTGCTCAGAACTCTTGTACTTATTTACATTTTGCGGAAATTGCCAAAGAATGTTTTCGATATGAAAATTTTTTCGAGTATTGTTGTTTTCGTCGCTAAATTCTGCAGAACTATTGAAATTTTGTACAAAGAACTCTAGAACTATGCTACATCTATCAAGAACTGTGAAAAAAATGTACATTTCTTGAAAAAGGGGTGCTAACTTCACACGATTGACGCGGGGTCCTTAGCCAGCCAGCAGTGAGCCACTCCACGGCCCGCTACCACGGGCCGGCGTCCTGCCTTCCAACACACCCTGGAGGCATCCCAAGGTGAGGGCCGCAGATTCGGACGACGGAAGGCGGGCGCTTGTTGTCGCCGCGTTCTCAGCCACGCCGGTGAGAAGCATGCAGCTTGCCACCTGTGGCTCACACCGAGCGACACTGAGTCGGCAGGGATGCAGACCGCCGAGTTAACTGCCAGCATCCCTACGACGACACAACTCCACTGGTGCACAAGGCCGACACACAGTTCGTGCACAGGTGGTTTCTTCAGCATTGTGAACCCAGTGACACAGACCGAGAGGAATGGGGGCACTATAGTTGGAAAGCTCAGCCGAGTCTTAATACGGTGCCTTCTACCTCATCCTGATACATTCAGTGGCAGGAGATGCCACTACACCATTATCAGCATCTCACTATTTTGAATAAGGTTGTGCAAAAAGCTGAATGTTCCTTCTGTTATACAACAGGAAGACTTTGCAGGAACGTAGCCAATGTACATGATTGCTAGCAGCGGTGGTCACGAGATTGTCAGGCAGCAAGGAGACTGGGCTCCAGATGCTCACTTGGCCCTGCGGAGAGGGAAGACCATCATGTTCGGCGTATGGTTCTGGCGCATAGTACTCTATCTGCAGCAGCAACCTGGGCAGAAATTGGTACTATACTGACACAACGAACTGTTACAAATCGGTTACTTCAAGACAGCTATGAGCCAGACTCCCAGTAGCGTGCATTCGAGTGACATCCAAACCACCGCCATAAGGAGACCAGTTGAGGGCCTGTAACCAGCCTGCATGCTAGATACACTGGACCTACACCTGGAACTGTGGCCTGGGGTTGGATTTCTTATGACAGATGGAGCCTGTCGTGGTTATCCCACGCACCCTGACTGCATATCCGTACGTCAATCTGGTGACTAGACCTGTTGTGCTGCCATTCATAAACAGCATTCCAGGGGGTGTTAGCCAACAGAATAATGCTGGCCCGCATACCACTGTTGAAACCCAACATGTTCTACAGGGTTTCGACATGTTGCCTTGTCCTGCTCGACCACCACATGTGTCTCCAATCGAACACATATGGGACATGGGACGACAACTCCAGCATTATCCACAAACAGCATTAACCGTCTCTGTATTAACTGGCCAAGGGCAATGGGCATGGGTTTGCATGGCACTAGCTGACGTCCGGCACCTATACAACAACATGCATGCACGTTTGCATGCTTTCATTCAGCACTCTGGCATTTACACAGGTTATTAATGTATTGGCATATCATATCTGCAATGGGCTTTCATCTTGCAATGTTAATTACTTAAATATATTACCTAGACAAAAGTGTCCCCGAAATTTCATTACTCTACATTAATCATTTTTTTGTGTCGGGATTTTTTCCGCCAGTGTGTTTAACATATTTCATACGTATATGCAGACATATTTCACATGTATCTGTAGCGAATTTCGTCCTGCAGGTTCATTATTTATGACGTGGTATCTTCTGAAGTATGTGATCTAGAATGATGTAATTGTACAGGTACATTCAGTGGACTATGTGCATAGCGAGTGAAAAACGTTTCGTGAATACAATCAGTAGTAAATAAGTAATAAATTAAAACATCATACCCCATGGGAACGAGCGTTTGGCGTCATTGGCCGGGAGGCCCCTTGCGGGTCAGGTCCGGCCGCCTCGGTGCGGGTCTTATTGCATTCGACGCCACATTGGTCGACCCAGCCGGGAAACGAGCCCGGGCCCGTAGGACGGCAATTCGTCACGCTGACCACTCAGCTATCTTTTTTTTTAAATCTCATTTTTTGTTTTAAATTGTGCGTTGAATTTGTTCGGGGCGGAGGTCCGATGACACCCGTTCAGGTTCTTCGTTGATCCGTTCACTCAGTTTTTTTTTTATTACAGAGGGCAGCTGACCCTCTGGCCGAACACGCTGAGCTACCGTGCCGGCTAACTATCGGAGCGGACATCATGCCACATGAGGCAGTTTTACGGCGTGAGTAGCGAAAATGCAATAAGCGATAAACTGTTTCATTTTGTGGGTTTCTTCAAATGGTTCAAATGACTCTGAGCACTATGGGACTTAACATCTGAGGTCATCAGTCCCCTAGAACCTAGAACTACTTAAACCTAACTAACCTAAGGACATCACACACATCTATGCCAAGTTCTCTACTGCGCTGGGAATTAAGTATTCGTACACCAACAGAAAATGACACTTCTAACAAAGCCAGAACATGTTTAATAGTTCGGATGCATACCCTTCCGAAGCATTACTTCTCGCAACTTCCGTGGCATGGAATGGACCAATTTTTTTGTAGTTTCCGATGTGACACCTTCCTATTCTCGAAGGAGAGCCTCTTTCAAAGAGGCCTTACTATGGTTGTCGTGTTTTCTCACTCGTGTTTCCAGCTCACTCCACAAGTGTTCGATGGGATTCAGGTCCGGACTCTGAGCTGGTGTATTAAGAGTGTGTGGAGTGTTGTAGAGCGATCACAGCCGGACAATTTGCCCCGTATGTTCGGGATCATTGTCCTGTTGGAAGTAATAATTTCTAGGAAGACCCAAGGCGTCAACACTCTGTTGTAAGTTCTGTTTGAGAATGTTCGTATACACAAATCTGTCCATGGTACCTTCCACAAACACTAATTTTCCGACACTGGAGACTCACATACAGCCCCATACCATCACTCCACCACCTCCGTGCTTCACCGTGGGTTGAATGTTGTTTCGATCGAGGTCTGTATTCGGTTTTCTCCAGACCAATATCCTACCATTATTGTGTTCAATATTAAATTTGCTTTCATCACTAAACAATACAGTATCCCAGAAGTCTGCTGTCTTTGATACATGCTGTTTCGCGAATTCCATCCGCCGCTTCCTGTTGTTTTTGCTTTCGTCTCGGGACCCTGGCTCTGTAGGCCGCACGATTGAGAATGGTGATGTCCTGTCGGAAGTGGTCATGTACAGTGCCAACGCTGTCGTTTTCGGGTTTTTCTTGATGATTCTTAGTAGCATTCTGGTCTCTCTTGTTGTAAGCTTCTGTGGACGGCCGTGTCGTTCACTGTTTATTACTACATGACTGTCCTTGTATCGCTTAATGATAGATTGCACAGTCGCTCGGCTTTGTCCTATGATGTTCGCAATTTCGGCATACGACTTGTGTTGAAGATATTGGGCGACAACGATGTTCCGTTCCTCAATGGTCGTTTCCTTCCCCTTGCGGCCCATTCTGTTGTTCCACGGTACCCACGTCCGACCTGCTGTTGTTACACGGCCGCCACACGACTACACAAATGTGGTGTGCACTCCGGGGCTGCGTCAGCCGTTTGTTTGGTTGAAAGTAGTCCGCTGCATGAATACATTTTGCCCTGTCGTAGACCGTGCGGAGTGTAAGATATTGTATTTTCCCAGAATAGATTCATGGCATACGGGAAGCTTCATTACCAAGAACATGGTTACCTGACGCTACATCATCGTACTTATTCGTATCGGCGCTGTGGGTGATTTACTATCCCAACACACCATCGTAGTTTGTCACCACCTACTGTATGGATACTTATTTCATGACTGTAAGTGTAGGTGTGACAGAGGTGTTGGTGTGATCTGCGAGTTCTGAAGCGGGCGTGGGAAACGTGCAGCGTGCGCAGCGGAGCGGCTTGGCTGTGCGCCTCGCGACCTGCGACCGCAATGTAGGCTACTGAGCACTGTTGCTGCCCCACGGGCCAGCGGCCGCGTGTGTCTGAGCCGCATTGGCTAGCGGACCTCTGGCTGCCGCCGGCGTCTGCCTGCCGCCGTGACTCAGGCGGTACCGCTGCGCTGCGCATTGGCACACCGTCCTACGCGCGACTGTCTCTTATTCCCCACTCTTGTACTGTGTGAGCGAGGAGTTTTGTTTCTGAAGTAAGTAAGCTGCTCATAATGCAACATTCCCAACTAGTTCCGACACGTTAGCACGGAGCGTACACTGTACCAGGGAATCGCGTTTGCAAGTCTCGCGCGGGGAAAAGTAATGCAGCCGAAGATGACAAAATACGTTCCCTCCAGTTCGCTGATGACCAAGTTATAAGTGCTGAAGATAGCGACGACCTTAACTGTATGCTGAACAATGTACCATGAATCAGTCCACTATGGAGGCGTGAAGAACACTGCTGAATAAGGCTCAGTCGCTAGTAGTTTAATAGCAAATGCTACAACCACTGCCTCGGCATAACATCACTAGTAGCCAATGGTAGTAAGGCATGGCTACATTGCGTGGAATTCACTTACAGAACATATAATTAGAACATTGGGGTCATAGAATAAACGCCGACCGTTGTGACCGAGCGGTTCTAGGCGCTTCGGTCTGCAACTGCGCTGCTGCTCCGGTCGAGGTTCGAATCCTGCCTCGGGCATGGATGTGTGTGATGTCCTTAGGTTGGTTAGGTTTAAGTAGTTCTAAGTCTAGGGGACTGATGTGCTCAGATGTTAAGTCCCATAGTGCTTAGAGCCATTTGAACCATTTGCGCCATTTAATGAACAGCTACGGAAGTCATCATTATCTTCTTACGGCCTTTGTCCCAGTTCAACGTGAGGTCGGCCTTATTACTATGGATTTGGCGACGTTAGCTGAAACGTCCCCTTAGAACAATTTATACAAGACTGAGCTTAAACTAACACACAATATATTTAGCGCAACGCAATCTGACTTTCAAAAATCCCTACAAAAGAATGGCCCTGACTAACATTAACCTATACGTTTCACAAATCACTTACCTCACCAAAAATCAATCTTCGTTACTCGAACTACTGCAAAACAGCGAGCGCCACTACTGCCAGCTAAATAAAAGATTCAAACTACGGAAGGCACTAACTACTGATAGGGATAGTTAGCAAATGAAAGATTTTATTAGAGAACAAACAATGTATTTACCTTAATATCATCAAAAGTCATAATATATGTAATTTCAAAACTCCGCCATTTCCTTCCACACATCCACCACTGCTGGCGGCTCACCTCCAACTGCGCAACGCTACGCGCTGTTCACATCCAGCTGCCGCTGCCCAACATTACAATGGCAGACAACAATGCAAACTAGCCACAGACTGCACACAGCACAGCCAGTGATTTTCATACAGAGCGCTACGTGGCGTTACCAATAAGAAAACCTAAACACCCTACTTACATAGTGACAGAGGGAGCCGGATGCCCTTCCTGTCGGCACAACAGCTACGGAAGTCATTAAGTATTACGTTAAAGATATGCATCACAAGAAGTTAAAAACAGGGAAGACTTCATTATCCAATGATATTAGCTCTGTGCAACATAAGCTGCCGTCAATGGTGACTTAAGGCAAGCTTAAGAGTAAAAAAGATGGTTGATATGACGCCAGATGGTTACTACGAAAACAACATGAGTTCCACTGTAAGTCAAAGATGTTGCAGAAATCAGTTGGTAGAAAGGACGCCAACTGGTAATCTAGGAAACGATAGGGGAATCGGTAAGTAGCGCCATCCATCATGTACGTTGCATGGTTACCTGAAGCTACATTTTAACAATGACCTTTTTATGTGTGCTTACATATTCAATTAGCTTTATGGAAATTGCTAAGGTTAAATAGATGTAATGTTATCGTTTAAAAGGATAAGCCACTGTTTACCAGTACAAAGAAACATAAAATGTACAGTTTGTTGAAGTAAAGCAAAAAATTTGCAATTTTGTATATATGCATGCTTCAGGAGGGCAAATAACTTCGCATCATACATAAATATTACTCTACAGAGAGCAACAAAACGATAACAGTGATATCATACTGCTTTTAAAGGCTGTGTGTAGCCATTGGTCACTACATTTACTTGCATACAAAGTAATGGCGGACAAAGAACGCAAAAATCTGAAATAAGGTATATCAAAAACAAATAATACATGCAAGAAATACGCAGTATGAAACGTAAATATTGCCACAGATATAAAAGGTATTTTAAATATTAAGATATTTTAGTAACAAGTGGCGCCAAAAGTGCAAAATGGACATCAGTGGTCAGTCCATATTTACATAGTACGATGAAAGTGCACTTATGGGTGGTGTAGAATAATATTTATTTGTTCGCCACCCACAAAGTGTCTTTGGGAACACATTTTGTTAATTTATTGGCTGCTGCAATGTGCATAAAAATCAGAAATTAACAACTGTTGCTCTAATAGTAAGTATAAGAGACACAAATATATCGACTAATTCACAATAAGATATGTTTGTCAATGCACGCATCGGAGTAAATGTTATCTATAAAGGTACAGACTATTTAAATAAGATTAACCCCAACTGCCTCACTGTACTGGTAAACAGCGGCTTGACCTTTTATAAGGTAACATTAGCAATGAACGTTAGCAATGAACAGACTGCTAATTTCACTTAAAACTTCCGGGCTAGTAGCCCGTTGTCGATGTATTATAAAACTTTCTCCTACTTTACATTTTCGGATTGCGGGAGACATCTCCAGAGGTAAAATGACGAACCGTAACCAGAACTCGAGGGAGCGCCGAATATATGGGCATTGTAAAGGGCACCACAGCTCATCACATGATATCGTCTACGACATTATCTCCAGCAGTGCCAAAATTCTCGACTGAAAGCAATCGATCGTCATTCTCATGTTGCAACGTTGACATTCAAATTTTATTCAAATTTCCTGTTAAAAATATTACACGTTTATAAATTTCAATAGCCTCGCTATACATACGCGCATGATAATCCAACGTTTTCTATATGCCACTAGTCTTAGTGAATTTTATTTCACGAGGACCCTCTTGTTGGAGATGTTCCGCTACGGCCGATTTATCCGTATGTCCCAGGCGGCAGTATCTCTTGTGTTCATTAAGACGGGCGTTAATTCTTTTTGCGATACCATTACTAACTAGCCCACAAGTACAAAAAATTTTATATACACTCAGTGTAGCCAAAGGATGTCTTATATCTTTTGCTGATCTTGAACATTCTTTTATTTTCCTGGTGGGTCTGAAGATAGTTTCCTAACTGTAATTGCTCAACACTTTCTCAATGCGATCTGTAATCGTATTCGTGAACGATAGGAAAACTTTTCCTTTGGGCGGCCGTCGTTCCTTGTCGATCCTGATTCCTTCCCTAAGGCAAAATATTCCATTTATCACCCTCTTAGAATGTCCATTCTTGTTGAATGTTGACCCTAGATGCTCAATCTCATCTTTCAAATAAGTCGGTTCACAAATTTTTTGCACTCTGTCCACTACGGTCTTAATCACGCCTTTTGTTTTTTGTCTGAGGTAGTGGCTAGAATCCTTATGCAGGTGACTTTTCTGTATTCCCTATGGCCAAGCGTCCCGTCCCCTCCCTTGATAGCAAAACATCCAAAAAATTCAGTCGGCCATTATTCTCCGTCTCCATAGTAAATTGTATTTTCGGATTGGTGCTTTTGAGATGTATCAGGAAGGCACCCTGTTCCTCTGGACCGCGTGTCCATACTACGAAATCGTCATAGACATAGCGGTACCACCTGTTTGGTCTTTCACTGACAGTCTGCAGCTCCCGTTGTTCAAAGTTCTCCATAAACAAACTAGCCTCAGCCGGACTAAGAGGACTGCCTTCAGTCACCCAGTCAACTTGCTCATAAAAATCATTTTACTGAAAACAGGTGGTGGTGAGGCAGTGTCTGAATAATTTCACAGTATATGCTGAAAAATTATCCGCTATGTATGACATAGCTTCGTTCACGGGAATCGAGGTAAATAACAACACAACATGGAAACTAACAAGTATATCACCTTGGCCCACGGGCAGTGCCTTTAATTTGTCACTGAAATTATATGAACTTTTAATGTGACTATCAATTCCACCCATATAAGGATGGAGCAGTTGTAGGCGATGTCAGTTCCGGCCGTGAAAGCTTACATTGCATGATCAGACAGCTTATTGTACGTATAAGCAAGCATAAATAGGTGCATGTTAAAATGTAGCTTCAGGTAACCACACAGAATACATGATGGACCGTGGTACTACCGACTCCCCTATCGTTTTCTAGCTTTCCAGCTGGCGTCTTTTCTACCAACTGGGTTTTGCAATATCTTTGACTTATGGTGGAACATATTTAGTTTCCATGGTTAACAGTTGGCGTCCTACTAACCACCTTTGCTACCCTTATGCTTACCCTAAGTCCCCATAGTCGTAGAACACACTGACATGAGCTAATATCATTGGGTAATGAGGCTTTCTCTGTTTTTTAACTTCTTATGACGCACGTCTTTTACATAAGACTTCATATCAAACTCTTTGTAATGATATACACTCCTGGAAATTGAAATAAGAACACCGTGAATTCTTTGTCCCAGGAAGGGGAAACTTTATTGACACATTCCTGGGGTCAGATACATCACATGATCACACTGACAGAACCACAGGCACATAGACACAGGCAACAGAGCATGCACAATGTCGGCACTACTACAGTGTATATCCGCCTTTCGCAGCAATGCAGGCTGCTATTCTCCCATGGAGACGATCGTAGAGATGCTGGATGTAGTCCTGTGGAACGGCTTGCCATGCCATTTCCACCTGGCGCCTCAGTTGGACCAGCGTTCGTGCTGGACGTGCAGACCGCGTGAGACGACGCTTCATCCAGTCCCAAACATGCTCAATGGGGGACAGATCCGGAGATCTTGCTGGCCAGGGTAGTTGACTTACACCTTCTAGAGCACGTTGGGTGGCACGGGATACATGCGGACTTGCATTGACCTGTGGGAAGAGCAAGTTCCCTTGCCGGTCTAGAAATGGTAGAACGATGGGTTCGATGACGGTTTGTATGTACCGTGCACTATTCAGTGTCCCCTCGACGATCACCAGTGGTGTACGGCCAGTGTAGGAGATCGCTCCCCACACCATGATGCCGGGTGTTGGCCCTGTGTGCCTCAGTCGTATGCAGTCCTGATTGTGGCGCTCACCTGCACGGCGCCAAACACGCATACGACCATCATTGGCACCAAGGCAGAAGCGACTCTCATCGCTGAAGACGACACGTCTCCATTCGTCCCTCCATTCACGCCTGTCGCGACACCACTGGAAGCGGGCTGCACGATGTTGGGGCGTGAGCGGAAGACGGCCTAACGGTGTGCGGGACCGTAGCCCAGCTTCATGGAGACGGTTGCGAATGGTCCTCGCCGATACCCCAGGAGCAACAGTGTCCCTAATTTGCTGGGAAGTGGCGGTGCGGTCCCCTACGGCACTGCGTAGGATCCTACGGTCTTGGCGTGCATCCGTGCGTCGCTGCGGTCCGGTCCCAGGTCGACGGGCACGTGCACCTTCCGCCGACCACTGGCGACAACATCGATGTACTGTGGAGACCTCACGCCCCACGTGTTGAGCAATTCGGCGGTACGTCCACCCGGCCTCCCGCATGCCCACTATACGCCCTCGCTCAAAGTCCGTCAACTGCACATACGGTTCACGTCCACGCTGTCGCGGCATGCTACCAGTGTTAAAGACTGCGATGGAGCTCCGTATGCCACGGCAAACTGGCTGACACTGACGGCGGCGGTGCACAAATGCTGCGCAGCTAGCGCCATTCGACGGCCAACACCGCGGTTCCTGGTGTGTCCGCTGTGCCGTGCGTGTGATCATTGCTTGTACAGCCCTCTCGCAGTGTCCGGAGCAAGTATGGTGGGTCTGACACACCGGTGTCAATGTGTTCTTTTTTCCATTTCCAGGAGTGTATTTTATAAATGGATTCCACGGAATATAGTCATGTTTCACTACCATTAGCTACTAGTGACTTTATGCTGAAGGCGGTTGGTGAAGCTTTCGTTGTTAAGGTACCAGCAACTGAACCTCAGTTAGGAAAGCTCTACACACCTTCGGAGTGACTTTCTCCATGCCATCTTCACCTTTTGTGACCAAGGGAATATCATTCACACTTCATTTTTATCCTAACGATTGTATTCGAGTCCATTGACATCTAAGAATATTCTTCACCTTTTTTCAAAGAGTAAAATAGTCATATGGAAAGAGATGGAAACGAGTCACCAAATAACAACTTATATGCGATCAAGAATGTTTTCACTGAAATTATTTTACTATAAATATTATTACTAGCAGCCTCTGTTTGGCTTCTTTTATTAATTCATGTTACTTTCACAAAAATTCGAGTAGTGTTCGATCTTTTGTATTCTTTCAGATGAGCGACAACGACAGCCCTAAATTTCGTCATGATCAAGTATCTTTTCGGTTTGGCTGGTTGCGACACTGAATGTGAAGGAAATTTTCGCAACGCTCTGGCATACAAAATAAATGAAAATTGAGTCTATTGGTAGTAACACTTTTAATGCTTACATTTTAAAGTTGAAGTCGGTTATGTATGTCTGGACCCCAAAGTATCTCGACTGCACGCGGTCTGGGGACAGCAGCAACGGTAACAGCGCCTGTGACATACCTGTCTCGTACTTATACACAACCGCCTTCTAAGGCATCGATGCCTGACAAGTTCCGACAAGCAAAAGTACTCAATCAGCAAGTCAGGACTTTCACATTCTCCCATACATCACCAATTAGATAAAAACGTATGTATGCTTTGCTCAGAACAAACTGAGGCTTGCAAAAAACGCAGTCTGCGTGTTCAGGCTTGTCTTCTCTGATTCGAGAAGTGCCTGACAAGTTGAAGATTGCAAAAAAGGATTTCTCACTGCGTTCAGCTTTGTGCTGTCTAATTAACGTGTGTGCCATGCTACTCTAAACAGAAGTTTAAATGCCTTGTGGAAAAATACGTAGAGACATCAAGCACTATTTTGTCACATTAAACCTCTGACCTCTACAGACGTGCTCTCTGCGTCCCGTACTGAGCGCGGCTTTGTGGCCGCTGTGCTGCCCGCCTAACGCTGCTGCCTGAGCTGGGACATGGCGTTCTGGCCGCTATGAAATACTTATCATCCGTTTCCAAGGAAACTATTTGGTGTAAAGATTTGGCTTTTGCTCATCTTACAGTCTGATATTTTAGCTCAATGTTGTTGTTGTGATCCTCAGTCCAGAGATTGGTTTGATGCAGCTCTCCATGCTACTCTATCCTGTGCAAGCTTCTTCATCTCCCAGTACCTACTGCAACCTACATGCTTCTGAAACTGCCTAGTGTATTCATCTCTTGGTATCTCTCTACGATTTTTACCCTCCACGCTGCCCTCCAGTACTAAATTGGTAATCCCTTCATGCCTCAGAATATGCCCTACCAACCGATCCCTTCTTCTAGTCAAGTTGTGCCACAAATTTCTCTTCTCCCCAATCCTATTCAATACTTCCTCATTAGTTATGTGATCTACCCATCTAATCTTCCATTCTTCTGTAGCACCACATTTCGAAAGGTTCTATTCTCTTCTTGTCTAAACTATTTATCGTCCAGATTTCACTTCCATACATGGCTACACTCCATATAAATACTTTCAGAAACGACTTCCTGACACTTAAATCTATACTCGATGTTAAGAAATTTCGATTCTTCAGAAACGCTTTCCTTGCCATTGCCATTTTATATCCTCTCTACGTCGATCATCATCAGTTATTTTGCTCCCCAAGTAGCAAAACTCATTTACTACTTTAAGCGTCTCATTTCCTAATCTAATTCCGCAGCATCACCCGACTTAATTCGACTACATTCCACTATCCTCGTTTTGCTTTTGTTGATGTTCACCTTATATTCTCCTTTCAAGACACTGTCCATCCGTTCAACTGCTCTTCCAGGTCCTTTGCTGTCTCTGACAGAATTACAATGTCACTGGCGAACGTCAAAGTTTTTATTTCTTCTCCATGGATTTTAATTCCTACTCTGAATTTTTCTTTTGTTTCATTTACTGCTTTCTCAATATACAGATTGAATAATATCTGAGATAGGCTACAACCGTGTCTCCCTCCCTTCCCAACCACTCCTTCCCTTTCATGTCCCTCGACTCTTAAACTGCCATGTGGTTTCTGTACAAATTGTAAATAGCCTTTCGCTCCCTGTATTTTACCCCTGCCACCTTCTCTCAGTATCGGACTGAATTTGTTTTCATTATTCCTCCTAGTTAGTGTGCCGCATCAATTTAAGTGAAACATTGCAAGAATTTCAAAAGAGTTTGCAGTTGTAAAAACGCATTGCATAGGCTTTGCGTTTCTTCATTTTAGCTCAAACACTGCTTTGTATGACATATAGATAAGATATTCAAATTTTATGCAGAACTGGGAGCACAACGATATTCCATTTTGCTCCCGAGACATTGACTTTTATATCCGGCGGACGGTCGTGTGTGCGCATACAATAAAAATTGTCATACTTATAAAGGGTTCAAGAGATCGAAACTGTTTTTTTTTTTGTTGCAAACTATTGCACGCAAAGTGGCACATTGTTGAATGGTAAATAGTGGAAACTTATTTATTCACCTAGATAAGGAGGTAACTCAGGGGTAGCAGTCAGAGAGTTGGAAGGATGGGGCACGTGAACACGTCAACAGTGCTTAAGGAAAATCCAGAGGCAGCACTGAAACTTGTCCCCAGCATCTGGGAAGCAGCGGAGCGTGGCGAGCTAACTTCTCCACAGTAGTCAAAGTGTCAACCTGCATACATAGAACGTTAATAACGGTACATTAATAAAACTATAACGTGCCGGTTGTGATTTTAAATTTGGTAGCATGGCGTGTTCTGATGGTAAACTAGTGGCCTTAATCTGTATTTTTGGTTGTAAACAGGCAAAAATGTGCCAGTAATACTGTGTTCTGGTAGTCAGGGAGAGGCAGGATAAGGCAACGATTGTGGATGGGGCTGTAGTCAGCTACCATTGGCTACAGTAAACACATACACTTAATTTGAGGAAATAATTTTCAACAATCATTTTAAAAGATTTTACTACACTGACAGCTGAGGGCCTTACTAAGAAAGAATTCAAAATTATTTGTCGGCTGAAGGCCACAAACAACTTTGGAATACATAACGTCTGAAGGCCTGAATTACAAATAAAGTAGGCAAATACTAAAACCTTTTAAATAATCTTAACAAACTGTAACAGGCTATAGTACAGGTTGAAGGCCTTATTAAGACAAAATTGAAAATTATTTGTTAGCTGAAGGCCACAAGCAATGTTACAAATAATTAACGGCTGAAGGCCAGAACTACATGTGAGGAAGGCAATTACACATTAAAACGTTAGGGTCAATTTTAAACAATTATGACAACTTGACCAAGTAGGAAGGAGTGATCCACAGGAAGTGCTACCTGGATCGAACTGAGGAAGGTGACTACAGCTTTGTAAGCGGTGAAACTGGCAGCCAAGAGTAATGTTCACCTATGGAGGGCAACTCAAACTACAGACGGTTTAAACGCCGATCAACCTTCTTAGCAAATCCACCTAACACCAAATAACCAGTCTCCAGAATCCGGTGTTTAAAACACCAAAGTACAGAAGGAACCACTGTAACCAAGGTAGACAAGGGAAACAATTATCCACACCCCAATCAAGGAAGCTGTCAAATTACATTCGATGCTGGACGGCATCGGCAAGATGAGGAAAAGTACACTACCCCAAATTAGGCTAACCTCCAGGGCAGGTAACTGGGGCATTAGTGGCCACTAGGCAGTAAGACTCCACTGGTTGCACTTCACCAATAATAACACTAAATTTAAACTAATATCAAGCAGCAGTAGAATGTGGCTAATAGCATCCGCCAACCTGACAGACTTCACGTGTTGTGGTTGGTCTCACCGACCCTGGGAGCAGCAACACGCTCACAGCGTGATACCAAACAGAGGAGGTTTTGCTATTGCATGAGGTTCACTCAGCTTCAAACGTCCTGGGTTCGGTCGTTGGCTACAGCCCCTCGATCCAACAGTGCCCGCACGCAGACAGCGGTCCCGGCCTGCCCCTCGCACTACGGACCTTCTCGCTGCTCTGTCCAAAGCCGAACTGCCTGACACACACGACGACCTGGAAATACAAGCGGTCGCACCAAAGATAGTACACAGTACTGGCTATCGATAACCGCTGCTGCTGCGACTCGCTGACAAACAATACTAGCAAACTCAGTGGCGCCATTAACACAAGAAGGAAACGAGACGCCACTACCACTACTACAAGACAACAACTTATGAAAGACAAGAACGCGAGCCGCACACGGCTCAAATACACTTAATCACTAATTCCTATTGTCCTTTTAAGACATCCACTGGTGATGGTGTGGTACACCAAAAGAGCAGCGATCATAGTGTGGTTAATTAAAGTAGGATGAATTTCTTCCCTGAAAACAAGTAAAAATTTTTTCGTTTTTTTTTTATTTCTTATCAATTGCCACAGACACAAACAGCACAAAAAATGGCTTTGAGCACTATGGGACTTAACTACTGAGGTCATCAGTCCCCTAGAACTTAGAACTACTTAAACCTAACTAACCTAAGGACATCACACATCCATGCCCGAGGCAGGATTCGAACCTGTGACCCTAGCGGTCGCGCGGTTCCAGACTGTAGCGCCTAGAACCGCTCGGCCACTACGGCCGGCACAAACAGCACAATATGGTCTTATGGAGACAAACTCAGTGTTTAGCCCACACCTCATATGTAAATGACCTGAGATGTTTACAGTAAACAATTGAATTCAAACCCTTGGATCTATTAACAGTTACCTTTACACCAAGGAAATCTGAATTAAATATCAAAAATGTTCTTCAATGCTACTGTCCATTATGAAATGAAGACTTGACAATAACTTAGTAGACAAAGCGAGCAGCATGGCTGGTGCCTCTATGAGAACAAAGGAAAGCTTGTGCGCGATCCAACACACTGCAACAGAGATAGGCATTGCTGAGGACGGAGAACAAGAGAGAGACTTGCTATTACTCATTTACAGGCATTTGCGGTGCTGATAAACTTCCAATTTTTTTTAATTTGCACAGTACGAGAGAGGAGCGAGAGATAAAGTGATGTTTGTTACAGTTATTGAAGCAACAGAATGAACACACTAGTCAAACTAAAACAGGGCGATGTAAAAAATATAGCTTATGACACACGTGGCAAAGATTTCAGCAATTCGGAAAAAGTCTGGTACACAGAACTGTGAGTACTAACACGCTCTGATCGCGACCTGACTAACAGTGCGCCAGCAAACAGTTGCTTTGCGTCTCGCCGTCACTGCCTCGTGGTACAGTTGCTCAGTGTGTCCCCATCGGCCAGCAGCATCTCCAATGCATCCACACTGCAGCTCGTCCTGTCTCCCACTGCCTACCGTCCACTCCTCAACAGTCCTGAGGGAAGGCACCTTTTGGCGCACACTTTGACGGATCACAAACCTGGCTTCCAGGCACAACACAACGGTCCAGCCGGCTAGTGGCATAAGCTCAACTTACAGATTTTATGGAAAGATTTTCAAGCTTCTAGCACGAACTTTCAACAACCAGTGGGACAACTCGCCCAAGGATTCAGCAAGAAAGATCATTCCATCTACGCACTCCAAGTCACATGCGCAGAGACAGAGAGGGCTGGAGCGCTCTGTCATGATTTCTCTACCTGTCATTCGATCGTCCCTCCTACTATTGTCCTGTGCATTGCAATTTTTCAGCCCTTCTCTTCTAAGTTCAGAAATAGCAGAAAATTCGCCTTAGCCTACAGCCAAATTAACAGAATGGATTTCATGCACGGCAGGGAGCGTTTATGAAATAGAAGTTATGATAAAATAAAACACATACCCCACAGATCATTGGTCCGAGTAGAATAAGGTAAAAATGACGTATACAACTGGTAAAGTACCGTACCAAGTTGAAGGGATCTACTCTAATTAAGATGTACTCAAATAAACGTATGTCTTTCAAAACATCAAGCAAATCTTTCAGAGTTCAAGGCCATTGATAACTCGATACTAAAAATGCCCTCATCAGGACATGATGCCACGACCTCTAGATCCGAATCCAGGGCTGAGGGATGTGCTTAATGCCTAATGCCTAACACCTAAAGTCCAACACCTAATGCCTAATGTCTGACACCTAACGCCTAATATCTGATATCTTGCTTAACATATAATGCAGACTGGTATAAATTTAGACTTTTGAATACAATTGATTCAGTTGTAATTTAGCACTGCGCGCTTCTAAACGAGTGTCTCAATTCCGTTGGACGAAAGATTAGTCCTAATAATTGAGAGATGAAATCTCGTCAAAATATCCGCAGGGAATTGACAGTGCTGCAAAAAAGGAAACTTGAAGCTGACTCTGTACTGTGAAGTATATTTAAGTCCTTTTCTCGATCACTACAGAAATTGGAGCGGTAATTTCGACAGGAGAAGACAAACTAAGATGAAGCCAAGGAAAAGAATGTGCTATTGAAAACAGGAGGTGAGGAAGAATATGAATACGGTGTGGAAGATAGTGGTGGTGGTGGTGGTGGTGATGATGATGATGATGATGATGATGATGATAATGATGATGGAAGTGAAGAAGAGTCACAACAGAAAATTATGTCAGACACAGTCATAAACATTTTTCTGTTGAACCAACAGAGACTATGTGTGATAACGTATAGGCATCAGATTTGAACCGATATCAAAAGTATGGATGACTGCTGATTCACCAGTAGTTATCAGTGGAAATGATTTAATAATTCACAATGTAAAATACCCGACAATAGGACTATATTTTCTTTTGTTTGAAATTAAACCTTCTGGAATGAGGTACACAACACCTCATAAAATATGGTAAATTTCTCAAGGCTACCAGTGCTCGTAAGAAAAAATATCTCCCCTACAGACAAGTGAACACCGACAGAGGTAACAAATCTAAGCATAGCATTAGGGCTGCATTAGAGAAAACTGGTGGATCATTACTTCTTTTTTTCTAAGGTGGAGCCCCTCCACGCCCACACCGGCATGATGGCCAACACAAAAGGTCTATTGCCATCTCTGCATAAGGGTTAGTATTCACTAAAGTGAGGTGTCGCATGATGTGGGTACTGCGATGTTTGCGTACGTCTGGTTAGGATTAACCATTAATACGCGCTCATCTGTAGATAGATTGGTCGAAATCTGACGAAGGGTAGCGGTTTGAAGGGAAGAGGAAAAAAAGTGCCAAGGCAAGAGCCAAGGGAAAAAAACCTCTGCGAAAGTTAGGTCGGGTGGTAAGAGCAGTAGCGGTTGTCTTGCTGCCTGCGATAGGTTGTGCAAGGATAGGCTTTGTTAGTAGTGGGTATCATGCATGTCGATACATTGACGTTGTGCGTTTGTGCTGCTCGGCGGCTGGCGCTGGGTGCTGGTACAGAGTCCTCGTTCAGCGTCAGCAACCTGCAACAGTTAGGTTTGTTATCGATCTTGTGTTCGATAGGTCATATACCGGAGGCACAGTGTGAGGGAATGTTGGCAGTTTGTTTGTGCGTCTGTGGGCGAGATCGTCGATGTCCCTGCTGTGGCCTGTTGGTCGGCTCTAATAGCAGCTGGTAGTTGCCAGTCTGTGTTGCTGATATGCAGGGGCTTACCGACGTTTGTCGCTGTTTATGTATGTTAGTTTACCATAGGTGGCTATGCCCTAGCTAGCAGTGTCTTTGGCCGCTTGTGTTTCCACCTGTGGTTGTGATCGTAGTTTCCCAGAGTGAGAATGAAAGCATTGTTCGAGTGTCTCGAGTTCCTGTATAGTCGTGTGGCGTGTTTTTTGAATACTTCCTTGAGGGTATCAAGGCGGTATTCATGGTGAAGATCCACGGTGCGTGTGTAGCGTGGAGCGTTGCTAATGATTCGTAGCACCTTGTTCTGTATGATCTGCAGGCGGCGCAGTCGTGTAGGAGCTGCATACGTCATCAGAGGTCTAATAAGAGGTGGATCATTACTGGCAAATGATGTCATATATATGAACATGGGAGACAACATAATTTTAGGTTCAAATGGCTCTGAGTACTATGGGACTTAACATCTGTGGTCATCAGTCCCCTAGAACTTAGAACTACGTAAACCTAACTAAGCTAAGGACATCACACACATCCATGCCCGAGGCAGGATTCGAACCTGCGACCGTAGCGGTCACGCGGTTCCAAACTGAAGCGCTTAGAACCGCACGGCCACACCGGCTGGCCATAATTTTAGGCCCTAATCCACCTGTGCCTAATTCTGGACACAAAATAACCAGCCAGGCTTTGTCAGAAGATACAGTTCAAGAAGCAACTACTTCAACTTCCAGTCAAACCTTTTTCTCAGAGATTAGGACAGCAAATCCGAAAGAAAAAGAAGAAGGAGACAGAGCGAAATGAAGATATTAAAGCCA
Organism: Schistocerca cancellata; assembly: GCF_023864275.1. Taxonomy (NCBI): domain Eukaryota; kingdom Metazoa; phylum Arthropoda; class Insecta; order Orthoptera; family Acrididae; genus Schistocerca; species Schistocerca cancellata. Next base: position 882,674,546 of record NC_064626.1, read on the forward strand.
ATAAATTTATGAAAGCAGAAGGTGCAGATATTGGAGAAGAGAAGGATGGTTATAGTGAGGAAAATGATAAAGAAAAAGAAGAAGATAATTACGATGAGGAAGATGAGGTTCATGACTGTCAGACACTGTTAAACAAGTCGCCAGCTGATGCTGACTGGGATAAACCAAATGAATGTGATGTCACAAATGTGAACAGAGTTATCCAGAGACCCCTTAGCCACACTAATTCTGTTCTTTATTTCTTTTGTTAGTTGATTAGATGCTTCATAGACTATTCACACAATTTCTATCGAAATGAATGACGTCGAGACAGCGTATTCACTATGTGTATGTAAGTGGTTTTCGTCAACGGGGCTTTGTATCTAGGACTATTTACAGATTACTAAACAGCATGTGGACATAAGTTGAGATGAATATATTATCGTTTATGACTGCTCATATTATTTTTGAAACAAAAATTTAATAAAGGAATATAGACCTTTGCCAATATACTACGCGCTGCCAGTGTTTAACGTGTTTGACATAGAAGGAGCTGTGCAGAACAAACGATTGCAAGCTACTTTTAAAACTTAGTTACCTACATGTCAGACATTTTATGTTACTGGCCGAATTATCGAAGATTTTTGCGGCTCCGTGCTGGATTCCTTACGGAGCCACTGGCAGATTTAAAATACAGTAGAAGACACTACAGACCAAGGCGTTGTTCTTCGCGAAAGGTTTTGCTGTTAAAATCTCGCGAGAGTACGTTCTGAGAAGAGTCGGGCTACATTTTATTTGCTACCACATGTATCACCCGATATGGCCACAACGGGCAAGTCGGATAAATTAGAGTTCATACGGAGGATCACCCAGAGCCGTTCTTTACGCGCTCCGTTGTCGAATGGACGTGAAAGGGGGGAGGGGGGGGGTGAAAGGTGGTGTAACGTCAGAAATAGCGCAAGTACCCACGCTGCTAGCAGTAAGGTGGCTTGCAGAGTTTAGATGTAGGCATAGTATAACAAAGGTAATTTGTTAAGCGCTATAGTTTGAACTTTACGGTCCTCAAGTTGCGATAAATTACAATGGGGTGTCCTACTATGAGTCGTCAGGTCATTTCCTCTTATGTTTTGAGAGATATCTGCAATTTAGAAATTTCTGTGTGTAACTGTAGTCAGCTTCACAAATACTGCTCGTCACGTCTTTCATGCGACGCCCACTGTCGACGGAAAGTGTGCATGGGGGCTAAATTAAAATTAAATATGAATGCAAATATTTTTAGTAGCTGTATGTCCGATTACGCAAGTCTCGTAAACGGCTGGCCCTGACAACTAATTGTTACGCTATCTGACTGCATAGAATGACAACAAAGAATGTAAGAAAATTTCTGTTAACACAATTAACTAATTAAGTCCCCAGCAACTATAAAATCTACGAATCCAACAAGGCACAAGTGTAGCTGTTCTGTATGTGGTAGTATGACTCAACGCACATCTGGCACGGTTCTTCTTCAACAAGACAAGAATTTTTAAATATCATTTATACTGACGTGATAAAAGAAAGTTAGAAATACTATAATTGTGCAAGAAACCCAGAATTACACTCTAATACAAGAACACAAGCCAGATGCTTTGTTGACTGAACCTGTAATGACACATTATTCAGGACACACAAATAAATAGACAACATAATATTTATTACCTTCATATATATTGAAGAAAAGCACTCTGACCATTACAATATCTCCATTGGAATAACATCTGCTATCTCTCCCATCACATAGCTGCATAAAACATCGAACAAACACTCACTACTACCCCATCTCATTCCAACTTCAGCTACAAGCAGTGTCCACCACAACTTCTCGGCAAGAACTGCCTGTCGCTGCGTCTCAATAATCACTGCCAGTGGAGGCGGCGGAACAATACTCTCTGGCGCGATTTTTGGCGCTGTGGCTCAGTGTAGCCACCTTTCATATGCCCTTCCTCCACGGGCTAGAATTTGATGGTATTTTTGCCAGCATTGGTGGTGAAAATACCACCAAATTCGTCAAAAAAAAATAAAGACAAAAATAAAAGATAATATTAATACGTAAATATCATATAACTAGATAAAATTTTGGCTTTGCACTGACCTTTCAATAGCCTAATATACAAAATAAACTAAGCAATACAAATTCTTTCATACATGTGACTTTACATAATAGTTTACACAAGTATTATGTGGTTAAACAGTTCAATCAATAGCGTCAGCAATGTCGAATATGTACAGGTAAGAGTCTCATAACTTTTCACAAACAGTAATACACAAAAAATCAGTTTATACAAATATTCACATAAAATGTTTACACAACAAGTGGTTGACAGTTCCAGCAGTAGCACCCAGCAATGTTGAGTAGGTGCAGACTCCAACAGGTGACATCATTTCAGTAGAAGCAGTCCATCAGTGGCACCCAGCATTGTGGAATAGGTGCAGACTCCAACAGGTGACATCATTTCAGTAGAAGCAGTCCATCAGTGGCACCCAGCAATGTTGAAGAGGTACAGACAGCAAGAAGTAACATCATTTTAGTAGAAGCAGTTCCATTTGTGGTACCCAGCAATGTTGAAGAGGTACACACAGCAACAAGTCACATTTCTCAGTAGAAGCAGTTCATCAATGGCACCCAGCATTGTTGAGTAGGTGCAGACAGCAAGAAGTAACATCATTTCAGTAGAAGCAGTTCCATTTGTGGTACCCAGCAATGTTGAAGAGGTGCTACAGCAACAAATCACATTTCTCAGTAGAAGCAGTTCATTAATGGCACCCAGCAATGTTGAGTAGGTGCAAACAGCAACAGGTGACATCATCTCAGTAGAATCAGTCCATCAGTGGCACCCAGCAATGTTGAGTAGGTGCAGACAGCAAGAAGTAACATCATTTCAGTAGAAGCAGTTCCATCTGTGGTACCCAGCAATGTTGAAGAGGTACAGACAGCAAGAGGTAACATCATTTCAGTAGAAGCAGTCCATCAGTGGCACCCAGCAATGTTGAACAGGTGCTACAGCAGCAAGTGACACCATTTCAGTAGAAGCAGTTCCATCAGTGGCACCCAGCAATGTTGAACAGGTGCAGACACCAACAAGTGACATTATTTCAATAGATGCAGTCCATCAGTGGCACCCAGTAATGTTGAACAGGTGCAGACATCAGTCCATAATATTCACTATCACTAATCACACTGTTGATCAGAGTTTATCAGCAGAAATGAAACATGTCCTAGTGGCACCAATCACGTAGAAAAAGTGCAAGTAACAGTCCATAATATTCACTATCACTAATCAGACAGTTCATCAGCAGTAATTAAACATTTCTAAGTGTCACACATCAATTTGAACAGGTGCAGGTGTGAACAACAGTTTGAATGCACACACAATTGCTTTTACAAAATTATTATCAATGCTCTTACACTAAATATACAAATCATAACAAACACACAAATGATGTCAGATAATTGTCATATTAACTATTACAAGTACACAAACATCAGTAACCTATAATATTTATGGGTGTCAGTGCAAGCCACTACAAACAAATAAAATAATATTTAGGAGATAGGTGGGTAGGATTAGGAAAGGAAAACACACAAAACACACTCACTCATCTTTCATCCACATTAAGTACTACTGTGTAATTGAACAGTGTTAACTGTGTACATGCACTTCTGTCAAAATTTCATGTTCATCATGTGTATCAAGTAATAGTGGCAGCAATGTATAACAGTCAATAATAGTTAAGTCAACGTCATAGTCATCATGTCAAGACCAATGTTTGCCGAGCCAGATCAAAATGTACGGTTGCTGAACAACTGTCAGTGTGCCAAGATATGCAACTTCCTCTCTCCAGAAAAAAAGTACATACTGCTTAGTGATTTAACAAAGTGTGTGTAGACAATCTTCCTTCCATTTTAGTGTTCTAGTCTGCTATCTTCATCCTCCTTGTTCCATATAGACCAACAAAAAAAAAATATGCACCTCACTTACTTTACCTCTTATACACCAAAACTCCAATCAACTTCATATAATCTCAATACCTCAATAATACCTCTTCAATACGTCGATACATATAAACCTTATTGCCAGTATCATTGCACTTCCATAACAACTCTTTCCTCTAGTCAGTCTCCTCGAATAAGTACAGATAAAATCCTAATGCAAACCTCCTTATCCCATACAATCCGAAGACACACTGTCAACACACAACCTCTGTGTAATCCATCTGACCAAAATCTTCTACTCATTATGAATTATAAACAAAGAATGCATACATGACCTCTAACAGACTTAGTTCGAATAACTCTCGGTAATTAAGTACGATTACGGAGTGTGAATGATCCTAATTTTTCACAGTGTGGACACCACTTCAAGAATTATGGCAAACAGAAGCAAACATGTGGAGTATTTCTTGTGTCAAGTGTCACTTCCTATTTCAATTGCTCACGAAAAATGCAGTGTAATAACTGTGTTGGTATGTCATGTCGTTAGCTTCCTTCCTATTGGCATACATTTATACAGCTTTCATAAAACCTCCAGCTCATGTGACTTCTATGAAGTTTCTTGTACTAATGTCGTTCGTCGAATTATAGCAGTTCATTTTCTTATCTTAAAAATATAAGGCACTGAGCGTAAGCAAGGCAAGCAATAGCGAGTAAATATACCAGTAGTGAACAGAATGTCAACAAGTGGATGCAGCACAATTCTTACAACGAGGCTCTGCCAAGCGAACAATCTGTAACTAGTACCATAGTGTAACCTAAACTCTATGTTTGTACACTGTACATCAGCATTGCTATATACCAAATTAAAGTATAGTTATGACAACAAGCAGAAATGTGTAAATGTGCAATCCATACGCATAGCAGTAAACATATATCTTACGTACTAAACAGGTCATTAGCATCGTATCTTAATAAGTAAACATGAAGGCGCAAGCAGATAAATCACAAAGTATAACTTACATACCTAACCACATCAGCACAATTAATCAGGTGACAATTATAATTTAAATAAATAGGCACAGCAGGCACATAATTAAAAATATGACATCAGTGAAAAAGCAGTGCAGCCAAGCGATGCATAATATACACAAGTAACAATCCAGTTCATTAATAATCATTGTCAAAATCAGTTAACGTACGCAAGCACGTCGTTTCACAAGTAATTTCATTGAACATGTAATTAGCACAAAGTATGAATCACGTAATCGCGAGCAGCAAATTACGTCTAAAGTACGTACCTAAGTGGAAATATGTTACCTGAAAAATAAACTCAATTAATAATTACCTTTTTAGTTTATTACTTTCTTCTTCGAAATGACATTTTTCCTGAAATTTTCTCGATAGCAAGTCGTCTTAACGTCGGACACGCACAGAATTTACCTGAAGTTCTTAAATATTTTAGAGAACCGTATCCTGAAAAATACTGAATGTTAATAACAGAATTCATCAAGTCACTATAGCTTTATACTGATTTTAGTCGGAGAAATTAGACTGTGTATTTATTTACGTCTGTCAGTGCATTCGCACTGAGCGCTCGATCAGCTGTAGGCGCGTGACGTAGGAAGTGATTGTTTGCTGTCAACGACTGCCTTGTGCGGCGCGCAGACTTGACTGTTGCTTTGAGTATATGCCGCCGCCAAAACACAGCGCGGTATCCTTGTACTCTCCGTGTGTTTACATACAACAGTTAGTTTCTCAAAAGTATGTCAAAAATGGTTCAAATGGCTCTGAGCACTATGGGACTTAACATCTATGGTCATCAGTCCCCTAGAACTTAGAACTACTTAAACCTAACTAACCTAAGGACAGCACACAACACCGAGCCATCACGAGGCAGAGAAAATCCCTGACCCCGCCGGGAATCGAACCCGGGAACCCGGGCGTGGGAAGCGAGAACGCTACCGCACGACCACGAGATGCGGGCAAAAGTATGTCATTCTACAAAAATTTTTCAAAAGTATATCATTCCACAAAAATTTTAACGTTAGATATATGATGTATTCCCTTAGAGCGTCGTGATTTAAGAGTTTCTACTTCTACAGTGTTATCATGAATAATTTTGCGAATTCTATATGGACCGTTATAAAGCAGAAAAAATTTCCGACACAAGCCTTTTCCTTTGTGAGACAAACGCTGAGCCTTAATTAACACCTTCTGACCAACTGACAAGATTTTTAAACGACCAGGACGCTTAGCTGATTTCTCTCTTCTAGCAGCCGCAGATGCAATATTTTGTAGAGCCAGGTTGACAACTTCAGAATGCCGCAGTTTCCGTGTAGGCGGAAAAGGAACGATTTCAGAAATGCGATTTGTCGGTGCTTTGTTTTTTAATATCAGTATATGTGGTAAAGAAGTTGAGTCGTTAGGAAGTTCATTCAGAATGTTTTGAAAAATATGAAGATACTGATCCCAAGTTCTGTGATTCTGATGACAATAAAGACGACACAATTTATTGGTAGAGTACGAAGCCAAATTTTAGAACGAAACTGTGATCCATTATCTGATATAACCGTATCAACATGACCCACTTCTTTAAGAAAATGTTTGATGAAAGCGTTAGATACTGAACGAGCTGTTGCTTTGCGTAACGGTGTAAAACACACATATTTTGATGTCAACTCCACTGCTACGAAAATGTACGCAAAACCATTAGTAGATCGAACCACTGGACCGAACGAATCGACTGCAGCCATGTCCTTTAATTTTGCTGGAATGATAGGAAACAACGGTGCTCTGTGAGAAACTGTCGGCGGCTTAGCCTTTTGACATAATTTGCATTTGGCAAGAACAAATCGAATACGTTTTTCCATATTATTGAAGTAGCAATTTTCTCGTAATTTATGAAAGCATTTTCTGGGACCAAAGTGTGCATAACTGAAATGCGTATACCAAATCAGCTTATTAACCCACTCATCAGGAATACAAACTAACCAAACAGAGTTGTCGACCGATTTTCGTTTAAAAAGAATTTCATTGCGAACTAAATAATGCTGTCTAAACGCTACGCTTTCCTTTCTCTTCCACTTCTCCTTAATGTCCTTCCAGATTGGATCCTTATTTTGCTCCTTAGCAATGTCCTGGAGCGAAGACGAAATAAAGTTCTCAAACGCAACACCTTGAATATACATCAAACAATAATTGTTTTCCTTGCAGTCCTCTTCAGCACTTTGTTTCAAACCCATAGGTGCACGTGATAAAGCATCAGCAACAATATTTGAAGAACCCTGTATGTAAACAATACTAAAGTCAAATTCCTGTAAGTACAACGCCCATCGTGACAATCTGCCATGAGTTAATTTTGTCGACATAAGAAACTCAAGAGCTCGATGATCGGTGTAAACCTTAGTATGTCTGCCAAACAAAAATGTGCGAAATTTTGTAAAAGCCCAAACAACAGCAAAAGCTTCAAGTTCCGTAATCGAATAATTCTTTTCTGATTTAGAGAGAACACGACTTCCAAATGCAATAGTCTTTTGTACTACAACGCCGTTTTCTTCTATCTCTTGAAATAAATGTGCACCTAGTCCTTTGTATGATGAGTCCGTCGCCAAACAAAAATCTTTAGATAAATCCGGGTGTGAAAGAAGTGGAGCACCAACTAAAGCATCACGGAGTTGTTCAAATTCTGACTGAGCTTCCTCATCCCAACACCAATTAGATTTCTTTCCAGACAGTTCACATAAACGAGGTGTGGCCAAATCGTCCAATCTAACAAAGCGTCTAAGAAAATTACAGACACCAAGAAAACTACGAACATCACGTTTTGTGGTAGGAACAGCATAGTTACGAATAGCGTCTAATTTCTCTGGATCAGGAAGAATACCTTCTGTAGAAATAATGTGACCGAGAAATTTCACCTGTGAACGACCAAATTCAGATTTCTCCAAGTTCACAGTAATGCCAACTCTTGCAAAGATACGTAACAATGAATCCAAAATTTTGTTGTGCTCACTCCAAGAATGTTTAGCAATAAGAATGTCGTCAACATATGAAGTAATATTGTCACGAAGATAAACAGGTAAAATTTCGTTTAAACTACGAATGAATGCTGCTGAAGATACCGTAAGTCCAAACGGTAATTTCCGAAACTGGTAACAGTTATCAAAGGCTAAAAAGGCAGTATATTTTCTACAGTCAGGGTGGAGTTCTATTTGCCAAAAACTTGCGCGCATATCAATCGTGGATAAGACTTTAATTCCATGGAAATGTTGAAGTTCATCTAAATTTTGTGGACGGTCAGTTTCAGGAATGATGATATTATTTATCTGTCTGGAATCCAGAACCAAACGAATTGATCCATCCTTTTTAAGAACAACGTGTAATGGGCTAGTATAAGGACTGACTGCAGGCTCAATAATGCCCTGATCTAACATGTACTGAAGTTCATTCTTAACCTTGTCTCTGTAAGCCAAAGGAATAGCGTACGTTTTCCCGCGAAATGGTGTGTGTTCTTTTACTTTAAATAAATATTGTAAGCCTTGTATAGTTTCTGTGTGATGACTAAATACTGTAGCATGTGAAGTCAAAATGTGGTGCAGCTCTTCTCTTGCAACGTCATCTGGCACTTCAGCTTTCTTAACCTTTTCATTAATTAATTCTTCGCTATTAATTATATCATCCATCGCGTCTCTGTATCTATTGTCATTGTCATGAATAAACACATTGTCGTCATAATGCTCAACGAAAACATCAGAAGTAAGAAACCTTAAACATTTTGTATCTGACTCAGATCTTGTCAAACACTCGAAAAATTTCAAACTTTTCGGCATTCCGGCAATAGTCAAATTCACACTTCCTTCTTTAAAGTTCAAAATTGCCTTATGTGCGTTAAGAAACTCCATACCTAATATAATTTGTGTACTGAGTAATGGAACAATAATAAAATTAGCAGAAAATTCGTGTCCTTGACAATTGAAATTTAGGTTGGTCTGTTGTTTAACTTCTACACCTTTTCCAGAAATCGCTCCTCGAATTGTAGTTTTAGAAATAGGTAACACAGGACAGGCAATAGTCCTTTCACATATACGAAAAACTGATTCACTAATGACGTTCAATGGGCTCCCAGAATCTAAAACTGCAGTGAACTTATTCTTACCCACACATACTTCAATAACAGGATGTAAAAATGCGTCTACATTATTTTCCTTTTCGTCTAACAAAATGTCTCTCATGTCTTCCAGGCGTACGTAGTGTAAAGCCGTAGTGTCATTACTTTCTGAACTGTCTATATTGCTGCCAGAAGCCGAAGCTGCTAGTCATTGTCGATTGTTTGCGTCACGTCTTTGATTATTCGCGTCATTTCGCGGATCCATTTCTACGATTTGCACTTGTCTCTCTGAAGTTCTGTCACGTGGAGGATGCCAATTAGGTCCCTCCTGTCTGTTAGATACAAATTCTTGGTTGTGTCTGTTATTAAAATTTCTGTTTTCCTGTCTGTCTGCATAACTACTTCTTGTGTAATTTCGACTGTCACTTCTGAAATTATTGTGGTATCTACTACCCTGATTATTTCTGTAGTAAGAATTTCTATTACTGTTTGAACAATTTCTGTCTTGATAATACCGATTATTGTTTCCGTATGATTGATCATTCCGGTACGAATTACCGTTATTATAATTGTCTGTGTAATTTCTGTTAGAACGTCTGTTATTGTCATAAGGCTGGTATCTATTGTCCTGTCTGTTACGTCTGTCATTCTCAAAGTTACCCATATAACGCCTGTTCCGATCACTATCCTTTTCTCTGAAAATCTATTGTAATTACTGTTACTGAAAAAGTTACAAGAAGTCCCGTCGTCGTTGTCATACTCAAGTTCTTGCAACAAAGTCTTAAAAGTCTCGATGTCGTCTTTACATCTTCCAGCTAAAGCAATTTGTCTTATGGATTGTGGCAGCTTAGTTAAACAAATGCGAATTAATTCAGTCGGGCTATAAGGGTTGGAAAGGAACTGATTCCTTCGAATCATGTCTTCAAAATATTCTGCTGGCGTGCGGAACTCAGACTGTTTGAAATTACGCTGCATAATAAGACTGTGTTTGACTCTGTCTTGCGTGTTTTCGGACCAATATGCCGAGAGAAATGCATGATAAAAATCATTTAGGCTATTACAATCTCTAATGAGTGCGCGCATCCGCGTCGCCGGTTCGTTTTCTAAATATCCACACATAAATTCCAGTTTGTGACTTAGTGGCCAATTTGGTGGGAGTGCGTACATAAATTGATCTAACCATGAACATGGATGTATGTCATTCTTAGAATTGCGAAAGATCTTAAATTTCCGAACAGTTAAGAAGTGTTTATAGTCAAAGTTTTCGCCTCGTGGCGACAAAGATCTACCGCGTCTGTCCCAGTCCATATGTCGATTATTGTCAAGTTCACGCGCCTGCCGCTCTCTTGTTGCTTCTCGTAAATGAAATAAATTACTATCTTCAAAACCCGCTGCTATCGGTGATTCCAAATTTCTTCTACCGTCCTTTCCTACGATTTTGCTTTCAATTTGTTTGACTTGCTTTCCTAATGTCTCAGACTCCCTTTTAACGCGTTCATTAAATTTTCCCTGATTTTCAACATGCTTATTTATGTTCTGGTACTCTTCGGTTTCTGAAAATGGCAATGGAGCTGTGTCATCTGAATCTCTGTCCCCATTTAAACTAAGATTTGTCAATTTATCTGAAATCTCCTCCACTCTTTCCGATAAGTCACCAATTTGTTCTTTCTGTTTATTTACGTCTTCCGTAAGTGTCGCGACTCGCGTTTCAGTATTAACGCATTTAGTAGTTAACTGTTCATACTGTTGTGTTAGGTTATTTAGTCTGTCATTTGGTACGGATTCCTCGATTCTCTCAAATATTTCTTCCTTATCTTTTGCACGTTGTAAATTTAACTCTGAAAATTTCTGTACTATCACGCGATCTCTTTCTTCCTGTTCTCTATCCTGTTCCCTTTGTCTAATCTCTACTGCAACTAATCTATTATTGTGAGCATTCAAAATCGGTTGTACTTCTTCTCGAATTTCTTTCTTTAATTCATCTTTCATGTTTTTGAAACATGTCCCTATTCGTGAGTCTAACCGTGTTTCCAAAGTTCCAATCTCTGTTTTAAATTCAGATCCTAACTGTGATCCCAATGAGTCTAACCGTGTTTCCATTGTTTCCCTATCTGTTTTTAATTCAGATCGTAACTGTGATCCCATTGTTCCCATCTCAGTTTTAATTGTTACTATTTGTGAGTCTAACCGTGTTGCCACTGTTTTTAATTCAGATCCCAAATTTAATATTGCACTCATCAACTGCTCCGTGTTAAGTTGTTCGATATTCTTTTCGCCCCTAACATTTCCCACAAAACTAACTTCCTTCTGCATAGCCATAAAGCTATCTGTATTCGATACTATTCCAGAATCTTCTGTCGTTAATCTCGGGTTCTGTGAATTTTCTGATTGAGAAAAATTTTGAAATGGTTCCGGACTATTTTCCCGACTTATTACATTGTTTTCCACTTCATTATCCATCATACTGTTTTCCTCTGTTGGCGAGTTCGCCATGTTAACAATTTCGTCATTCTCACTATTCATCATTTTTGCCTTTTTCATCGATCACGTAATCATTTACAAAACATACAAAACTCGTCACTATATGAAAATTACACACAATGACACTTTATCACCAACAATATCAATCACACGAAATGCTTCCTTCAAACACGATTAACGAACAATAGAAGAATGACAATTACCAATCTACACATGCAAAATAGACTACAATTACTAAACTACAAATTACTACTACAATACTACTGTCTACTATTTTTACAATCAGAAGATTCCAAGGGACGATCCGAAGCAGCGGTCGCCACGTGCATGGGGGCTAAATTAAAATTAAATATGAATGCAAATATTTTTAGTAGCTGTATGTCCGATTACGCAAGTCTCGTAAACGGCTGGCCCTGACAACTAATTGTTACGCTATCTAACTGCATAGAATGACAACAAAGAATGTAAGAAAATTTCTGTTAACACAATTAACTAAGTCCCCAGCAACTATAAAATCTACGAATCCAACAAGGCACAAGTGTAGCTGTTCTGTATGTGGTAGTATGACTCAACGCACATCTGGCACGGTTCTTCTTCAACAAGACAAGAATTTTTAAATATCATTTATACTGACGTGATAAAAGAAAATTAGAAATACTATAATTGTGCAAGAAACCCAGAATTACACTCTAATACAAGAACACAAGCCAGATGCTTTGTTGACTGAACCTGTAATGACACATTATTCAGGACACACAAATAAATAGACAACATAATATTTATTACCTTCATATATATTGACGAAAAGCACTCTGACCATTACAATATCTCCATTGGAATAACATCTGCTATCTCTCCCATCACATAGCTGCATAAAACATCGAACAAACACTCACTACTACCCCATCTCATTCCAACTTCAGCTACAAGCAGTGTCCACCACAACTTCTCGGCAAGAACTGCCTGTCGCTGCGTCTCAATAATCACTGCCAGTGGAGGCGGCGGAACAATACTCTCTGGCGCGATTTTTGGCGCTGTGGCTCAGTGTAGCCACCTTTCAAGTGTCAGTTCGTTCCCCCTCACAAACCAAATGATTTTTAAAGTGTAATTTCATGAACCCTTTTGACAGAACAGTCACAGATCGATCCAGTTGTATATTCGGTTTCTCGGCATGTATCGACTGGGAAAGTAAAACACGAACTATAACCAGTACTCCAGCACTGACTGAGTAGCGTTGCTGCGTTGTGGTAGCAGTCAGCACGGGCCGGGGCGGTGTTGTTGCTTCTGGAGTACTGGTTGTTGTTCGTGTATTACTCTCCCTGTTGATGCATATCGTAAAGTGAATATCACTCAAGATTAACTTGGCACCGGTCTCTCGAATGGATACGTGAAATTCCACTTCTAAAATTATTTTATATGTAACAGGTAACAAATCTGCGATTTCCGTCGACGCTGGGCATCGCATCAAATCGTGACAAGTAGTATTGATTAGTAAGAAATAGCGAAAAGTTTAATAGCTAAAATTATTAGTCTGCAAATGACGTAAATACTTACGTACTGTTGTTCAGTACATCGTCATCAGATACCAACAGAAATATCTGCTCTTGCACCGGTTACGACCTGTATACGGCGAGGCCAACTATGTTTCCAAATTAATAAAGACAGTCATGCCATAGTGCTTCACTGATAACCGTAAAGTGGTAAGTACAACTACTACCGCATAGTCCTGTTAGAACCTTTTTGCGTTGAAAGACTACGTGAAGAAATGAATCAAAGACGGACTGAAAATCTGAACAGAGCACACTATCGCCATGCAGCTGGATCATGAAACTCTACCTACATATGAATGGCGAATATGTCAAACCCTCAATGCTTTACCTCACGCGCTCTGTACGTATTGACAATGGTGATGATTTTTTTTATTTTTTTATTTTTTTATTTATTTATTTATTTTTTTTTTTTTTTGCGCCCACATCTCGTGGTCGTGCGCTAGCGTTCTCGCTTCCCACGCCCGGGTTCCCGGGTTCGATTCCCGGCGGGGTCAGGGATTTTCTCTGCCTCGTGATGGCTGGGTGTTGTGTGATGTCCTTAGGTTAGTTAGGTTTAAGTAGTTCTAAGTTCTAGGGGACTGATGACCTAAGATGTTAAGTCCCATAGTGCTCAGAGCCATTTGATGATATTTTTGGCGTCATCAATGCTGCTCGTCATTTCTAACATTGACAATACGTCAAGTGGTCAATATATTGACGAATTGACCATATTATTGAATATTTGAAGCTCCTGTACAGACTTGAAACGCGGAGTAGTGTTGACGGCAACCGCCGTGAGGCATGACGGGAACGCGAGAGGCTCCGTCGACAGCTGATTTTATGTGACTAATGACAGAATTGCTAACCGAAACACAACCTCGTGACGTGCAACGTATCCGAGAAAACGGCGGTCAACAACGTGCGGCAGAGCTGTTCATCACACTCGCTTTGTTCTCGGTGAATAGAAGTAACCTCTACGAGCAGACTCAAGGCAGAAATCAGCACTAAAAGCAAACTGTAATTTCTTGCTGTCATTGGTTACATAAAGTGTCCTCACACTGGCTTGAGAAGCTGACGCGTTACAGCCTGCAGGCTATGGACGACACAGGCGGGGCAGGTTAAAAAAAAAAGGAAACTTCTTTGCGTACATACCTCCACCGGTTGCTAGATTCAGGTAGTTGCGTTGTCCGAAAGAGGGTAGATGCCACTCATTTCAGAGTCACTGGAACTTCCCGAAGAGGATGAGCAGCTGGAGGCAATAATAAGCTCCGTAAAGAAATCTTCGAGGAGACCTCCACTATTCCACGATTCGTCAGTTTCTACTACGTCTGCAACATAATAGCCCACCAGTCCATTTCGGTGACATTTTCCAGACTCTGAATAGTCCGTTTCCAAGCTTCACTCACAGGAAACATTTTAATTTCGAGCGACATGTCCTTCAAATAGCGCTCAAATAAGTTCAACTTGGTTGAAGTGGCAGCAATGAAGTGATAATATTGTGTCCATATTTATTAGCTACCTAAGCCGTGTCGTATGAAGTGGCACGGGTTCTAACAGCCAGTTCTAACAATACTACTTTCTTCAGTGTATCATTCACAGAAATTCTGTGCTGTCGTAACCACTAAATAACGCCTTCCCTTCGAGATGACAGGGCTGGAGACCCATTCTTTAAAACTGAATGATATGGAGCATTGTGGAAAATAATTACTAATGGATCTTTTATTCTTGGTAACAACGTATTTTCGAACTAATTTAAAATTGTTTCATTATTCATTTCCTCGTGATACTCAGACGTTTTCTTAGGTGCGAAAAGCAGCTGACAGCCTGGAATAAAACTGTAATAGTTAACGGGATGCCACCATTGCTAGTGAGGAGTGCCATACCTTCTTCTTTGTCGTCACTCCAACCTTCAGTTGAACTCACGCTCATGCAAACAATTTTGTATTCGCCCAACAATGCAATGACAGCACAGTAGCTTTTTTCTCTTCAACTTCCCTCATCCACATAAATTTCCAATAGCGCAACTACGATGCGCGTTTTTGGGTGCGTAATTTCCTGGAAATGGATGCCGCGCATTTATCACACAGCTACCCGCTTTCGGTGGGAATCTATGCGCATTTCTGCAAACAACAGGCAGCCGGCGCCTTTGTTTGTTTCGTTGTGTAGTGTGTTGATGTTATGTTGTGAAGCGATTTATGTGCGATAATGTCTGTTGACTCCAAAGGAAGCACGCTCAAATTTGCGGATGATTATAGACAAAGAAAATTTTAAAGATTGTTTGAATAAATATTTGAGATGTGATGTGATACCCTAAGTGTCAAGTATTAGGTAAAAAGTTTCCGATCATATTATCGTAAAGAATGAGATACCGGAAGTGTCGAAGCAGGAAAACAGTAAATAATAATTTATTGAAAGTGCATATAAATACTGTGGAGGAATATTTATGCTGTGCCGGCTTAATAGCACGACAACTGAGGATCCTGGCATATGAATAAAAGAAATTACTGCCGAACAGCCCACTAGAAACAGGAATGGAGGACATTGAGGGTGCAAAAAATACAAAATTGGAAAGCACAATACCGTTCTAGAGGATGTTGGGGTCTGAGAAATTCCCAAATTTGTTGAGTCTGCGGGTAATCTACATATAATTTTTCATAATTAAAGTAGAATAAACAATTTTTAATGAAATTTTTTTAGAGAATAAAATACAAATGATGCATTGGAAGTTAATTAACCTTTACATAACGACTAAGAACCTCCCTTAGGTATTTCTCAGTTTTTGGAATAAGTTTTGAAATGCGAAATAAATAGTTCAAGCTGGTATAAAAGTCGCCGGTTACTAGCTAACGAACTGTTATTGCCAGCCTTATCACTGTGGTTTCCCAAGAAGAAAATCCAAAATCTCGCTGCGATCTCTTCCCGAAATTTGCAAACAAAACGTTTTCGTCACTTCGTATTTCTAGTACCTCGGTATTTTAGATACTTCCTTATCTATAGCCGATTTTACGATTTTTTTTGTGTAGCCTTTTCATCACAATAAACGCATCGCGAGTCCCAAGCATAGAAGGGGATCCATACCAGACTGCTTGCGCAGTGAAGCAATTTGCGTTCTTTACTCAAGTTTTTGTGCGTAATCTTTTATTTCCCTGCGCCTGCAATTGCGCACAAGGAAAGTGACATTGTGTGGACATAAGAAAGCGAAATAATGAATTAATAAACTTGCAGCTATGTGTAGCGGTCACGTTCGTGTTCCAGAAATCCCTATATGAGTTTCACACCAGTGGTTAAGAACGCCGACTGACTAACGATAGGGAGAACTTTTACCGTGAAATGTACACCGGTGAGCCAAAACACTAAGCCCAACTGTTTAATAGCGTGTTGTCCTCTACACAAACACAATACAGCAGCGATTCTACAAGTCCTTGACAGGATTCGAATAATATATGGCACCATATGTCTGCGTTAAGGTAAAGCAATCCCGGGAAATTACGGGATGATGGTTTAAGGGCAAGCAGTTGGCATCCGATATGTCTTCAAATGTGTAGAGATGATGCACATTTTCTGACCAAGACATCAGTGTGATTTCACTGCAATGCCCTTCAAACCACCGTAGCACGATTCCGACCTTGCAGTACGGACAATTATCCTGCTGGAATATGTCATCGCCGTAGGGGAGACTTCAAGCATGAAGCGACGATGTGGTCCACAATAATGTTCACGTAATTCACTGCTGTCATATGCCTTCGATTACCACCACAAATCACATGAAAGCCAAACTCAATGTACCCCACAGCATTATTCTAGCCTCACCGGCTTGCATCTGTGACGTTATGTACGTTTTAAGTAGCCATTTGCCTGGATGACCGCGCTTAACGACCCCACCATCGACCTGGTGTAACAAGAAATGCGATTCATTCGACAGGCGACATGTTTTGTAAGTACGCTGTTTATGTTTTTATGTTGGAAACGTCAGGTAGCGCTCTGTATGAAAATCACTGACTGTGCTGTGTGCAGTCTGTAGCTGGTTTGCATTGTTGGAATATTTGCTATTGTAGTGTTGGGCAGTTGGATGTGAACAGCGCGTAGCGTTGCACATTTGGAGGTGAGCCGCCAGCAGAGGTGGATGTTGGGAGAGAGATGGCAGAATTTTGAGAGCGGACGATCTGCACTTGTGTCCATCAGAAAAAGGAAATTTGTAACACTGGATGTCATGAACTGATTTATATATGATGACTTTTGAACACTATTAAGGTAAATACATTGTTTATTCTCCATCAAAATCTTTCATTTACTAACTATGCCTATCAGTAATTAGTGCCTTCAGTAGTTAGAATCTGTTATTTAGCCAGCAGTATTGGCTCTCGCTGTATTGCAGTAGTTAGAGTAACGAAGATTTTTGTGAGGTAAGTGATTCATGAAAGGTATAGGTTATTCTTAGTCAGGGCCATTCTTTTGTAGGGATTATTGAAAGTCAGACTGCGTTGTGCTAAAAATATTGTGTGTCAGTTTAGTGTTGATCAGAATAAGTAAAGAGAAAAATGTCTGAGTACGTTCAGTTTTGCTCAGCTGTTTGAAAATCAAATAACGTAGAGGTTTACCAGCACAGTCATTTATTTTTTCTAAGGGGATGTTTCGGTTTCTACTGATCCACAGTGAACACTACGTGATCCTGTTTCCATTGCAATCATAACTGACGGTGTCTTTCGGTCAACAGAGGAACATGTAGGTGTCGTGTGATGTGGAGCTTCATGTTCAACGATGTCCTTTGAACGGTGAGCTCCGAAACACTTGTGTCTGCGGAAACACTGTAGTCTGTTGTCGGATCTGCTACAGATAGCAGCTTATCCTGGATTACACAGTGGGAAATCCTCGGACCTCAACAATGTGTGCTGACACGTGGTCATCCGATACCATACGGCCTACACGTTATTTCACCATCCTTCAACCACTTCCCGTAGGTGCTCACGGTTGCTGTACGCCAACAGACGAACAGCTTCGCCGTTTCAGAGATTCTCTTTTCCAGCCGCAAGGCAATAAAACCGCTTACATCGGTGGATTTCCGCATTTTGAGCTCATATCTTCGCTATAATCTACATCTACATCCATACTCCGCGGAGGGTACTCTCAGTACCTCTATCGGTTCTCCCTTCTATTCCAGTCTCGTATTGTTCGTGGAAAGAAAGATTGTCGGTATGCCTCTGTGTGGGCTCTCTCTGATTTTATCCTCATGGTCTCTTGGCGAGATATACGTAGGAGGGAGCAATGTACTGCTTGACTCCTCGAGGAAGGTATGTTCTCGAAACTTCAACAAAAGCCCGTACCGAGCTACTAATCGTCTCTCCTACAAAGTCTTCCACTGGAGTTTATCTATCATCTCCGTAACGATTTCGCCGTTACTAAATGATCCTGTAACGAAGCGCGCTGCTCTCCGTTGGATCTTCTCCATCAACCCTATGTGGTACGGATCCCACACTGGTGAGCAGTATTCAAGCAGTGGGCGAACAAGTGTACTGTAACCTACTTCCTTTGTTTTCGGATTGCATTTCCTTAGGATTGTTCCAATGAATGTCAGTCTGGCATCTGCTTTACCGACGATCAACTTTATATGATCATTCCATTTTAAATCACTCCTAATGCCTACTCCCCGATTATTTATGGAATTAACTAAACATGGCTCTGAGCACTATGGGACTTAACATCTGCGATCATCAGTCCCCTAGAACTTAGAACTACTTAAACCTAACTAACCTAAGGACATCACACACATCTATGCCCGAGGCAGGATTCGAACCTGCGGTCTCGCGGTAGCGTTCTCGCTTCCCGAGCACGGGGTCCCGGGTTCGATTCCCGGCGGGGTCAGGGATTTTCACCTGCCTCGAGATGACTGGGTGTTTGTGTTGTCCTCATCATTTCATCATCATCCAGGAAAGTGGCGAAATTGGACTGAGCAAAGATTGGGTAATTGTACGGGCGCTGATAACCACGCAGTTGAGCGCCCCACAAACCAAACATCATCATCATCATCATCATCATCATCGAACCTGCGACCGCAGCGGTCACGCGGTTCCGGACTGAAGCGCCTAGAACCGCACGGCCACACTGGCCGGCTATGGAATTAACTGCTTCTAGTTGCTGACCTGCTATATTGTAGCTAAATGATAAGGGATCTTTCTTTCTATGCATTCGCAGCACATTACACTTGTCTACATTGAGATTCAATTGCCATTCCCTGCACCGTGCTTCTATTCGTTGCAGATCCTCCTGCATTTCAGTACAATTTTCCATTGTTAGATCCTCTCGATATAACACAGCATCATCCGGAAAAAGCCTCAGTGAACTTCCAATGTAACGCACAAGGTCATTTATGTACCGGGTGCTCAAAAAGTCAGTGCAAAGATGATGTTCTTTACAGGGAATGCTCAATATGACCACCATCATTCCTCAACAATAGCTGTAGTCGAGGAATAATGTTGTGAACAGCACTGTAAAGCATGTCCGGAGTTATGGTGAGGCATTGGCGTCGGATGTTGTCTCTCAGCATCCCTAGAGATGTCGGTCGATCACGATACAATTGCCACTTCAGGTAACCCCAAAGCCAATAATCGCACTGACTGAGGTCTGTGGACCTGGGAGGCCAAGCATGACGAAAGTGGCGGCTGAGCACACGATCATCACCAAATGACGTGCGCGAGAGATCTTTCACGCGCAATCACGATCTAGCAATATGGGGTGTTTTTTTGGTTCTAATAAAACCCCATGTCATTCGAAGCATGTGTGTCAATTTTTACCTCTCTATCTACATTATTCTGTGGTTTATTAAGTTTTCAAATTTATACTGACTTTTTGATCACCCGGTATATTGTGAATAGCAACGGTCCTACGACACTCCTCTGCGGCACACCTGAAATCACTCTTACTTCGGAAGACTTCTCTCCATTGAGAATGACGTGCTGCGTTCTGTTATCTAGGAACTCTTCAATCCAATCACACAATTGTTCTGATAGTCCATATGCTCTTATTTTGTCCACTAAACGACTGTGAGGTAATTGTTGTGGGTAGGCAGGAGAGCCAACCCGGTATACTAGAGGGAGCCGAAAGGCACGCGTTTTAGCTCACGCAGGCTGGCGCGAGGTCTGGAACAGGACAAGGAAATTAGACTTTAGAAAAACGGACGTAGCTGGTGGAATACTTAACTTTAATCCATAAATGGTGAACGTCGCTCTTGACGGTACATTATTCATAATCTCAATAGTAA
This sequence comes from Schistocerca cancellata, assembly GCF_023864275.1. NCBI lineage: Eukaryota > Metazoa > Arthropoda > Insecta > Orthoptera > Acrididae > Schistocerca > Schistocerca cancellata. The sequence continues at coordinate 882,694,870 of NC_064626.1, forward strand.
CTGGTAATGGCGCCTTGCTAGGTCGTAGCAAATGACGTAGCTGAAGGCTATGCTAACTATCGTCTCGGCAAATGAGAGCGTATTTTGTCAGTGAACCATCGCTAGCAAGGTCGGTTGTACAACTGGGGCGAGCGCTAGGAAGTCTCTCTAGACGTGCCGTGTGGCGGCGCTCGGTCTGCAATCACTGATAGTGGCGACACGCGGGTCCGACGTATACTAACGGACCGCGGCCGATTTAAATGCTACCACCTAGCAAGTGTGGTGTCTGGCGGTGACACCACAGAAGTAACTGCCCATTCGCGTCTCTTGCATTTACACTCTTTCCTTACTGCGTCACGTGCCCACAACACCACCAGGAGGCATTCCACCTCGCTGTGGGCATTGGTTGTAATGTTTTGGCACATCAGTGTAATCTGTCTCGTCGGTGTAGCACGGAATGGAACTGCGAATGCTTCCGGCGCTTTTAAGTTCGAGTGCGGAGCGAGTGACGCAGCCGCCGGTACCGGCGGCGTCGATCGGAGGCGGACGCCGCCAGGGGCGCGATTGTCGCCAGTGGCAGGAGGCAGGAGGCGGGACGAGGCAAGCCCCCCTGTGCTTGCGGTCAGTTGGCTGCCACCTTCCGCCGGAGGTGGACGCGGCGCGTGTGTGCACTGTGGTGGGTGCTGTGCAGTGCCGTGGTCTGCAGGTGCGCGGAGTGACAGTCTGTGCGCTCCATGAGGGCAGCAGTGGTTGTGCGTGCGCTGGTCGGGGCGCTGGCCACCGCGACGCTGCACGCGGCCGAGGGCAAGCCTGCAGGGGGCGGCCAGGCGGAGCATCTGTACATCGACGGCGACACGGTGAGTACTCGCTCCCCAGGACAGTACTCGTCAGTTTTCAGACTATCAGCCATCTACTAGAGTTGTAAAACTACCGTAATTAACCGTAGGTTTCCTAGTAACTTTGGTCAGTTAAGATCTAACCCGCGTTACCTGTACGTTTGGTGTGTTGCATTCCTATCAGGCGTTACCTCATATCGATCGCTTTTTTTATTACGTATGCAATGAACTGTCTAGAAACAATGTGAGGATATACACTACTGGCCATTAAGATTGCTACACCACGACGATGACGTTCTACAAACGCGAAATTTAACCGACAAGAAGAAGATGCTGTGATATGCAATTGATTAGCTTTTCAGACCATTCACACAAGATTGGCGCCAGTGGCGACACCTACAATGCGCTAACATGAGGAAAGTTTCCAACCGATTTCTCATACACAAACAGCAGTTGACAGGTGTTGCCTGGTGAAACGCTGTTGTGATGCCTCGTGTAAGGATGGAGACATGCGTGCCATCACGTTTCCGACTTTGATAAAGGTCGGATTGTAGCCTATCACGATTGCGGTTTGTCGTATCGCGACATTGCGACATGACTGTTAGCAGAATATGGAATTAGGGGGTTCACGACGGTAATACGGAATGCCGTGCTGGATCCCAACGGCCTCGTATCACTAGCAGTCGAGATGACTGGCATTTTATCCGCATGGCTGTAAAGGATCGCGCAGCCACTTTCGATCCCTGAGTCAACAGATGGGGACGTTTGCAAGTCAACAACCATCTGCACCAACAGTTCGACGACGTTTGCAGCAGCATGGACTATCAGCACGGAGACCGTGGCTGTGGTTACCCTTGACGCTGCCTCACAGACAGGAGCGCCTGCGATGGTGTACTCAACGACGAACCTGGGTGCACGGAAGGCAAAACGTCATTTTTTCGGATGAATCCAGTTTCTGTTTACAGCATCATGATGGTCGTATGCGTGTTTGGCCACATCGCGATGAACGCACATTGGAAGCGTGTATTCGTCATCCCGGCGGGATAGTATGGGGTGCCATTGGTTACACGTCTCGGTCTCCTCTTGTTTGCACTGACTGCACTTTGAACAGTGGACGTTACATTTCAGATGTGTTACGGCCCGTGGCTCTACCATTCATTCGATCCCTGCGAAACGCTACATTTCAGCACTATAATGCACGACCGCATGTTGCAGGTCCTGTACGGGCGTTTCTTGATACAGAAAATGTTCGACTGTTGCCCTGTCCAACACATTCTCCAGATCTGTCACCAATTGAAAACGTCTGGTCAATGGTGGCCGAGCAACTGGCTCGTCACAATACGCCAGTCACTACTCTTGATGAAGTGGTATCGTGTTGAAGCTACATGGGCAGCTGTACCTGTACACCCCATCCAAGCTCTGTTTGATTCAATGCCCAGGCGTATCAAGGCCGTTATCAGGGCCAGAGATGGTTGTTCTGGGTACTGATTTCTCGGGATCTATGCACCCAAATTGCGTGAAAATGTAATCACATGTCAATTCTAGTATAATATATTTGTCCAATGAATACCCGTTTGTCATCTGCATTTCTTCTTGATGTAGCAATTTTAATGGCCAGTAGTGTATAAAGGTCTGAGTAACCTGCGAAATATTTTTGGTCTACATTGTTATGCTCCTGTCTGTTGCTTAAGAATAAACAGTATTTACAGTAAAACTAAAATTGCCATTATTTAATTAATGTTTCAATCGAAAATTGTTGATTTGCTATGTGAATCAGAGGGATGTTGCAGCAAAAATAAAAATAAAAATATAGATTTATCATATAGCACTAGAAAACACATTTTCCTCAACAAAAGGGCATAATAAAAGAACTACAAAACATACATTTATCAAACACTGCTTTAGTACCTCGTCGAACTTATACAGGGTGTTTCACAATTCATGTTACATACTTCTAGAGACTGTAGAGGGGACTGAGAAGATTATGTTTTATGTATGAACCCATGCCTGGAAACACATCAAATGAATTCGCAGTTGTCAATAGGGGCTACCATCAGCTGTGGAATTGAATGCCGACAGTGAAAGTTTGTGCCGGTCCAGGACTCGAACCCGGATTTCCCACTTATCGCGAGCGGTCGCCTTACCATTTGGCGTAGACGTATGGTTGACGACATACGGAAGTCTGGGTCTGGCCGTGAGTCGTGCTCGGATAGTCAAATGGAAGTCGGCACTGTAGCTCGGCGTGTTCGGTCAGAGAGTTGGTTGGCCTGTGTAATAAAAACTGAGTGGAAGGATCAACAAACGAACTAGAACGGATGACATGTGACGTCCGCAACGCCCAAACACAACGATAAAAAAAAAAGAAAGAGAGAAAATGGTAAGGCAACCGCTCGCGATAAGTGGGAAATCCGGGTTCGAGCCCCGGTCTGGCACAAATTTTCATTGTCGGCTTACCATTCTACAGCTGGTGCTAGTTTTTATTCGCAAATGAGAATTAATTTCACGTGTTTCATAACCGCTGCTGCCGCCGCAGTGGCTGCATGTCCAAAGGAACATTGCATCGTCATTAGAATAACGCAGGCACTGCAATGTTGTACGTGTCTGGAAATGTCATCCAGCGTCAAAGTTATCGGCGCCGGCGCCTCTAAAGGTATGTGTATCAGGGTGATTCTGTGATTCCGCTACAAACTTTCTAGGATGATGGAGAACCATATGTGTATCAATTTGAGTTGAGGGTCCTTGCACCGGAAACCAACGTGTCAATAGTTACAAGAGAAAACCGTTCAGATATACCTGATAGTGGAATACATGTACTTGTACTGTTGTTGCTAAGTTCTAGTATAAGCAACTTTCGAAGGGTGGACCGAAAAACATGGGCTCTAAATGCGTACATTAAGAGTTATGAGCACTTGTTCCATAGGGGAGACGTGGTTCACAGTAGAAGATTAATAAGTGCTTATAGGTCTTAAGGTATGAATTTTAGAGCCCATGTTTACTGGATATTTTTTCTTGGCTTTCGTCCAAACTACCACCTCTGGAAGTTGCCTACCCTACAGTCTTAGTTACAACATACCAGTATGTGTATTCTACTGTCGAAGGAATCAGAACGATTTTCGCTTATAGCCATCGATTCGTTCGTTTCCGGTACAGGGACCCTGCACTAGAAATTGATACATTTATCGTCTCCATCATACTAGAAAGCTTGTAACATCATTACGGAATCACCTTGCATGTACATTACATTTGATGCTCTGTAGCGCCGGTGGGCGACGTTTCCGGACATAGGTTTCTGTGCAAAACGTGATCTACTAAGTCCCCTCTGCAACCTCTAGAAGTGTGTAACATAAATCGTGAAAAATCCTGTGTAAAACATGTTTCTGTTATTCATTAACAACGTTCGCATATACTGATAACAACCGGTTGATCATAACGAAGAACATTCTGTTGAGCATTAACTAAAAACAATCTTATATATCTCATGTTTATGCATGTGAACTGTACATACGTCAAAAGTAACTGCTTTGGTTCCAGAAAAGTGCAGAAGTTGCGCAATCAACTATACTAATTTTAAAATAATTCATATCCTGTAAGGACATAAATTACTCGATGGATATAAAACCAAATGTACAGTTCTAATTATGTGCAAACCAGCCAACCAAACAAACAAAAATACAAAGAGAAGTCGTTGGCTCCCGGTTTCTTTCTTACTTATTCACTTATGTTTCCTTTCCTACCAATTTTCAGAATCGTACCCGTAATTCTAGCATTTGCTACACGATTTATGTAGTGTACCAAAACTACCAAATCGTAGTTTTGGTAGAGCACAGATCTACCACTTGCTCACTGCACTTTCGTTTACCGTCGTGTTTTTCCATTCTAAACGAAAACGCGTGACTGTACAACAGAACTACGCTGTCGTATTCTTCCATTCCGTGTGAGAAATTGTGACATCACAAATTTCTATAAACAAGAATTACAAAAATATTACTGTCGTGGACATTCAGAGATGTGGTTTCAATGGCTACAGTACCCAAAAACAAAACAAAAAATTTAGTCTCCTCCGTCACAATTTATTCCACTGATTTTCCTGATAAAAGTTTTACCAACCAGCTAGTACGAATTAATTAAATTAATGTGCAGATACGGCCACAGGTGATCCGCCCGAATAGCTGCGTCTTTTCGTAGCTGCATTTCTGCAACTAAGGCCTGCCATTTGGTTCGTAGTGCTCCACGCACTCCTCTCAGCCAATACTCACGGCCCTCACCGCACTGCAGGACTCCATTGCGCAGCTGAGGCGGCGGGAACCGTTGTCCGTGCTCCACCACGTGGTTCAAATGGCTCTGAGAACTATGGGACTTAACATCTGAGGTCATCAGTCCCCTAGAACTTAGAACTACTTAAACCTAACTAACCTAAGGACATCACACACACCCATGCCCGAGGCAGGATTCGAACCTGCGACCGTAGCGGTCGCGCGGTTCCAGACTGTAGCGCCTATAACCGCTCGGCCACCACGGCCGGCCCACCACGTGGAGATGGGGCTTTGTGGCCTTCTTTTGCCAGATCTTTTATTGTTTACGTTTCTTTACCTAAAGTATACGTAATTTTTAACAAGAAAATACATGTAACTGGTAACAGGAAATTAAAAATTTGTGTTCAGCTTTAAGGAAACGAAGAAAAGAGATAAGAAATTGGAGAAATAGTTATCTGGAAATCTACTCCACACGGGTAACAGGACCTGGTAATGTACTACAGTTCAGGCAACCCTGGGCGGTGCTACCCTTGATAGTATCATTCATATGAGCATCACGATAAAACCGAACGCCGCTTCCGGGATTCAGGGAGGCGCGCCCGCACCTGAGAGAATTAATGATGTGGACCGATGGGCCGGCCGGCCTAGGTGAGATTTTCACGTGGTTCCCCATATCCGACTAGGTGAATACCGGACTGGTATCTACGTCCCACCGGACTTATATGATTTCAAACATTTCGAAAACGTTCGCGAACTTTCACACGGGGTAACACAAATGGGGTACGAAACTTCCATCCAGAGAGTAGGGGGGCGAGAGAGGGAGGAAGAGGTGGCTACAGGAAGGGCATCCGGCCTCTCCTTGCCCCTAACGTTACAAAATCCGCAATAACATGTCGAACACTGAAGATGGGGATAAGACCAGGTAAAAGAAGATAAACGGCCACAGGCGGCGAACTGCTTGATTTATTACTAACTTCGCCCCAGACGCTGGCGTTCGCAGACCAGTGGGTGAAAAATCATAACATATTCATAATAGCCAAGTGTGTGTACGTAAAGACGCACTCGCTGTTGAGATGGTTGATAACTCTTGGTCTCCTGTTGTTGTTAAGGGAGATGGTCGCGGTGGGTGGAAGTGCGTGAGTGGGGGTGGCAAAAATCGTTTTCTTACATACTCTGCTTATGGGTAGTCTCTCAAAGTCGTTTTATACAATAGTTTTTTATCAAGTTCCAAAATTTACTCTGGCAGAAAATTCTAAAATATTCAAAAAATTTTAGAATGTTTAAGGCTAAATTGTTGCGAAATTTCTTCAGTTCCGAATATATCCGAGTGTTGTACAGTATGAAACATAGAAAAATCATCAGCACGTGGACAAATACGGGAAGACTGTAAGGCCATCATATGGGACGAAAGCACAGTGGCCTACAGGAAGTCTTTCGAAGCACTGAATAAACACTCCAAAAATTAGAAGATGACCTCAGTTTAATGGGAGGTGTATTATTAATATTGTCAATCGCTGCCTGTCCTTCTGAAATCGACGCCAGCTGACAAGTAAAAAGCCTGCTTAAAAAAGCTGTTCATAAGGCAGCACGTAAAAATAATCAACAACAAATAGGAGAACGCAAACCTCGGGAGGCGAAAATACCCTATAATTTGTCGTAAACCTTTCTCAAATAGGAGAAGGCTCCTATCCAACAGACGAAAATTCTGGTCAAATCAAACGGACAAATGAGTTGTCTCATATCCTTGAATAACTTGAACAATTCATAAATGTAATATACCCAGATATCATCGAATATTATACCACTTCAGAATGGTTGCACGAGCGAGTTATTCTAGCGACGAATAATGAATTGTTAGCACGTCAACAATACCGTTCAAGAGATGTTCCGGCGACAGAGAAAATTTACTTGTCGATCGATAGCAGCTGACGAAAATGAAATAGTAAATTTTCCTATTGAATTTTTAAATTCGTTGAAAGTTCCAAGAATTTGTTAGAGTCCCTCAAATTGAGGGTTTGCTCGGCGGAATCTGCGGAATCTGAATTCGCCGAAACTGTGTAATGGTGCAAGACTCTGCATGACACACTTACAGAATAACATAATCGAAGCCTGTATAGTGACTGGCAAAGAAACTGGCAGGTGGCATTTACAACGCGAACACCTTTCATATCAACTATAATGTTATTCAGTTTAAAGCCATTCAAGTTTCCAGTAAAGTTGGCTTGCAGCATGACCATCAACAACGCACAGGGCAACCATTCCGTTATTGTGGCGTTAACGTAAGGGAATCGTGCCTTTCACACGGCCAGTGCTCAAGACTCGGATCACCTCAAAATTTGTTCATTTTTAGCCTGAACAACAAAACAGCAAATGTGGTGCATAAGCAAGTATGGTGAAAAAATCAAAATGTAAATGTTTATATACAATAAAAATTAAGTTTCTTATTAAATTAAGTGACTTTTGATTCTGACTTGTTTTATTTAAATAATAATAAAATTTAATCGCATTATCATTAATTAATTTTGAACAAATTATATACGTCGTACGTTTAATGGAATATACGTCTGTGTATATCTGATAAAGAGAACGATCCTAATGGTCCTTACGCCACCAACCGTGTCCTATATTCTGACATGGGCAGCACCGGGTATTGCAGCTCATGCGGTATACATAACAACACCATCGGGTAAACTTAATCACTAAAACTAAACGTTCATCGTGAGAGCACATATTCATTGCTTTGATGGCAACACGTTACAACTTTTGTGCTCGATATAGCGTCAGCGTTAACAAAAAATGGTATGCAATCGTTAGTGCAAGCTCTTCGGACAGGTGTATGAGCCGCCTTACAACTGGGAATAAATTACCACATATTTTTGGCAGAGCAACAGCAATATTGATATGTACAAAGATGGATGTTGTTCATGTCACATGGGAAAATTTCGTCCTGGACAAAAAATAAATAAATAAATGAAAATATGTAAGTATATTGTACAAGCTACCACAATTGTTTGAGTATATCGATACGGTTTTTGCTTTCCCAGTGAGATGTAACTTTTCCCATTTGTGCTTAAAATCGTACACCTGAATAATGAGCCTGCGATGAAAAATTACCCATCCAACTCACGCAGCTTTGTGTAGACGATTGTGCTGAGCGGAGCTTTCAATCTTTACGGTGTTAACATGAAGACCATGAATATAAGCTACCATCTTAAAAGTTACTTTTTAATTATTAATTTTACTTGATTCTGTTGTCATTTATTGTAATTTACACTCACAGGTCCGAAGATGCTCAGGGGTAATGAGAAAATGTAGAAATAAATCGAATCGATAAGATAAAAATTAAAGAATATGTGCATATGGTACTGTAGTTTGATACAGCAGTCCGTGGGATCGTAGAAATCTTGTTCGTATAAAAAACCAACGATTAAATATCAGATCAAATCACTTCATAAGTCCATTTTCATTGTTTACGTAATTGCTTGCCTTGCCGCAGTGGTAACACCGGTTCCTATCAGATCACGGGTTAAGCTCTGTCGGGCTGTGCTAGCACTTGGATGGGTGACCATCTGGTCTGCCGAGCGCTGTCGGCAAGCGGGGTGCACTCAGCCCTTGTGAGGCAAACTGAGGAGCTACTTGATTGAGAAGTAGCGGCTCCGGTCTCGGACACTGGCATACGGCCGGGAGATTCGTGTGCTGACCACATGCCCCTCCATATCCGCATCCAGTGACGCCTGTGGGCTGAGGATGACACGGCAGCCGGTCGGAACCGTTGAGTCCCCCAGGGCCTGTGGACGGAGCTTACGTTTTACATAATTGCTTATTTTTTTCTGATGTGACGACACTGATGATACTAATGGGAGATTGGTGTTCAGTATACTTAGTTAGCAATGAAAAGAGACTTACTAATCACGGCACTGCACACAGGAAAATAATAGGTGATTTACATCACATTCTGAGGTTCAATAGAACGAACTGTTTGCGGAGTCGTTGATCCAACCGCATACTTGTCATACGGTCTACCGCATGTCCAAAATGTAAATGATGGTCTTTGGAGACGACAACTTGCAGATTACAGTACTATTTATCCCCACTCTTCTTCTGACGCCTTCGATTCATGTTCAGAAATGTGGTCGAATACAATGAAATCGGGGGTAAGTAGTTTCCCATAGGACGTTGCGTCCTTTATGATGTCACTGTACTCGTTTTGTTTAGTGTTTCGGGACCTTGTTTCCGGAAAAAAGCACACACAGGAGGCCGTACCTCTGAAACTTAACCGCCTTCCGCCTTAAGCTTACAAGATGAATGTTGTTGTCTCGCCACTTTTCTGAGAGCCGACAGCACATTTACCGAGTGAGATATGATACTTATGTCACTCAGTTCGAGCGGCCAAACAAACCGAAGAGCTTACATGACGGCCACCGCCTCTGTGGTAAACACTGACGTGTTCTGAGGGACGGAGCATGGCCGTTATGTTAGGAAATCAAGACGAAAGGAGGAGAGACCTGTAATGGGTGACCATTTGCTTTCGGCCCGGTCTGCTCACAGTCTGTTGTCACAAAAATGGTTCCAGTATTTGACGTTTCCCGTTTAGGCAACAAATGAATGTAGCAGAAAGCAAACTGGTGCGAGAAAGGTATATCATAGTTCTGGTTAGACCAATGAACTTTAGAAGAGTTACTGTTAAGTTGGGATTACTATTTACCAGCATGCTTTTTGTTCCAAAAATGAAACGATAATTTGCCAGAATGACCTTCTGCAAGGCTACTAATTTCTGAACAGGCGAGGGACATATATTTATGGGAAAGTTACCGTCGCCGAATTTGTAGAGCCACTTTCCCTTCTTCCAAGGGTGGAGCACTGGTGGAAGATGAAGACTTCGCTCGGATCAAAATTCCAAAACAGCGGTACTGCATTTTGTCTAACTTTGAAGTTCTACTTTGGTGTCACTGTAGTAAAATATCGCGCCGTAATCTTATTGAGATATACTGGGCGAGAACAGTGACGTTATTGCGCACTCTATCATACATGGTCCAGTGTACTGCCCAGAGGACGCTTATCGCTTGCTCCAACCCCGGAAGAATGTCTGATGTGAACACATCGCGTCAGCCGTGAGTCGAAGATTAGTCCCAGTAATAGTGCAGCAATGGTTGCTGATATCTTATCGTCTTTATATAGAGTCTACGTCATTCGCAGGGAAAGCTGTTGTACACGCTTGCGAATAAACACCACTCCTTGCGATTTTAGGGAGTGTATTGCTAGCTTATTTTTTTATGCGTGTATCCTTAAAAGTTGTGACCTTTAAGTAGAGGCATATATCGTTTGCGTGTTGAACAAATATGCAGTTGACAACAGATAAGTTTAGATATATTCTTGGTGTACAATATGGGAGTGAAGACCGCCTATTGCGCGACGGCTGCGTGGACCCATTGACCATATCATTGCTCATCTGAATATATGCCCATTAAGTGTTCAAACCCATAGATACCAGTGATGAAGATATCAGAAATTCTATGAGCGCGTGACTTTTTCGATTCCCCACTTTCCGCCAATGGAGTTAATTCCTTATAGCATCTCTGTTGATATCATGTAGAGTCTACCTTTTATACTAATTTAAATATATGTTTCCTTTTTGTCATTACTACTTAAGAATTGTTTCCATTCGTTTTAATGAACACGCACAAAAATCGGTGTCATTCGACAGTAAGGATTTTCGTTTCTGCTTAATGTTTCACATGATTTCTTAGTGTCGCTAAATGAGTTTTGATAGGAATACGTCGCTTGGATGGACAGCTGAAACTTTCAAAAGCGTACAGGAGCTGTGTTCCAAGGCATAGTGTTTCCAACGACTCCGTACAGTGGTTAATGAACTGGACTTTCATGCGTGAGGGGTGGTGTTCAAATATGTGTCGGGTCACTCTATTTACGTCTCCGTGGTTTCCGTAAATCACGTCAGGCTCGCTTCCTAAACAGACCGCAGTTGCTTCCTTCCCTTGCCCTCCTCCGACAGACGTCTGAAGACTCCGCTGTCGACATAGAACTTTGAGCCTCCTGCCATATTTTTTAACCATATTCCTCTGTTATGTTAAAGTGTGGTTGGGGCATTATCCTTCTCACTATAAAAATAAAATTAAAGTAAAAAATAAATGTAAGAAACGCTTTCGGATTTAAGAGAAATCACATATGTAACTTAACTAAAGTTAAATAAATCAGTCCAAGGAAACAGTCATTCAACTCAGATGTTCGATAAGTAATCGGATTTACATTGTTCTTAACGGAATTGAATTGTACGTTTCAACATATGTTAACACAAATACTGTAAAGGGTCATATTCACAGTGAGGTTACATGCGTCGATGTCTGCAGGGTTCAGAATATTTTAATGAAATTTTTGAACACTAATACGGTGACGGTCAAACTAAAGAGTAACTATTCGGAAAGACCATTAATTTCGGATTTGATACACGAATGGTTACTTCCAGACTTTAAATTACTTCGTCAGGGTTGAAGTCATCCAGAATTTATTTTGTTTTTTGAAAGACAGTTCATTATAAAAAAACTCACTAAACTGTACGCAGTTAATGTCAATAAGAACTTTCGTCGAACAATTACAGCAGAAACGACAAAAACTAAAATATTGCCTTCACGTAACATTGCACATCTAGTCCACACTACAATCGCTAGATTATTAACGTAAGCAGAGTTAATACTCGACATTCAAAGGCCTCGGTGGGCACATCGGTTCCGACCGACCGGCGTCTCATCCTCCAGCATTGGAATCATTGGTTGCGATATGGAGGGGCGTGGGGTCAGCTCAACGATTTTTGTCAGTTTTCTTAACCCATAGACGCTACCACTCTTTCACATAGCTCCTAAATTGGCATCACGAGGCTCAGTGCATCAAGTTCCAGTCCTCTCAACAAGGGAAAAAAAATCCCTGGTAGTGCAGGGAATCAAACCTGGATTCTCCGCATGGCAGTCGACTGCGCTGATCATCGAACTACGATGGAGGAAAGGCGAGGATAAGTATACTTTCTGGGGACAGTTTTTAAACAAAAATAGTCGACGGGTATACGAAACTTTATAGCAGCAAATTTATTTACCAATACACTGTTGACCATTAAAATTGCAACACCACAATGACGGTATGGAATAAACGTCTAATTGATATGAACTGTACTACGTCCTAGCGAACCACACGAAGTAGATGGGGATATATTATCTATATTCTGCATAACTTTATTGCCAAGTGCAGTGCAGTGGTTTGGTTCACACCTGACGGCTCGCCAGCAATGCGTCATGTCCAGCACCGTAAAGTCACAGTAGAGGCAAATAGTCTCAAGCCAGGAAGTTTCATATCAGCGCACACTCCGCTGCAGAGTGAAAATCTCATTCTGGAAACATCCCCCAGGCTGTGGCTAAGCCATGCCTCCGCAATATCCTTTCTTTCAGGAGTGCTAGTTCTGCAAGGTTCGCAGAAGAGCTTCTGTAAAGTTTGGAAGGTAGGAGGCGAGGCACTGGCAGAAGTAAAGCTGTGAGGAAGGGGCGTGAGTCGTGCTTGGGTAGCTCAGTTGCTAGAGCACTTGCCCGCGAAAGGCAAAGGTCCCGAGTTCGAGTCTCGGTCAGGCACACAGTTTTAATCTGCCAGGAAGTTTCAGTATCAAGCATCCCTCAGGCTTCGGTTTTAGCTCCTACACTCTTCTCATTGTACGTAAATGACGTGTAATGAGTTTTGTCCTACTGCAGATATCATACGTACGCTGATGACCTCCAGTTCTATCTAAGTTCCAAACGAATAACCCTGAAGACAGGTGTCAGGAAATACATTCCCTTCCTGTGTGCATTATCAAAATGTGTGCTGGATGTAGGGTTCAAGCTCAACCCATCCAAAGTCCAAATGGTACGGACTGGTCACTTGAGGCTCAGTAGCCCCAAATATGGGAAATGCCTACCATCTTTAACCCTAAATGGGACAAATATCAACTTCTCTCCTACAGCAAAGAGTCTAGGAGTAATAATAGACGGAAAATGGAACAGAGCACATAACTGCAATGTGTGAGAAGGTATCAGCATATCTCCATGCCCTCCAAAAATATAAAATTCTCTTCCTTCTTCATCTGAAAATGAAACTTGTTCAAACACTTGTACTTCGTATTATTGATTACAGGGATGTTATCCTGTAAGGCCTTTCTCAGGAAAGGTCACGGCGCCTGGAACTAGTGATAAATGCCTGTATTCGTGGTATCTGTGATGTTCGACTCTTTGATCACATTTCACCATCATATTCACAGCTACTGTGGCTTCCTGCAAACAAGAGCAGACATTTTCATACCCTCTGTCTTGTCTACTGTCTTATCAGTCAACACTGTCCCTAATATATCTCTCGTCAGTCTTAAGGCTCTTCCCTGAACAACACAACAGAAAGAGTCTTTCCGATCAGAGCAAAAGCCTTTCTGTCCCACTCCACATTTCAGCCACTCCAGATGCCCCAGCAGCAGGATCCAGACTATGGAACAAACTCTTCCACTATGTTAGAGAACTAAGTAACATCTCCAGCTCCAGCGTGCAGTTAATAACGTGTCAACTAAAGCAATAACAATGATTACCAACGTCTCTGTGTGCACTCCTTACCCTTGTACATCCCTCTTTCCAATCTGATCTTCCTCACTTCCACTAGAAAACCTTCTTTTCCTAGAGCTCGCTATATCAGGAAATTTTGTATACCTATAAATTTTTCGTATATCTGCCACTACCAGTATTATTATTATTAATGGCAGGAGCTGCAGTAGCACAAGAGTTTTGGAACATATACTGTATTCGAACATTATGAAGTACCTCGAAGAAAACGATTTATTGCCGCATAGTCAGCACGGTTTCAGAAAATATCGTTCTTGTGAAACACAACAGGCTCTTTATACTCATGCCGGCCGTTGTGGCCGAGCGGTTCTAGGCGCTTCAGTCTGGAACCACGCGACCGCAACGGTCGCAGGTTCGAATCCTGCCTCGGGCATGGATGTGTATGATGTCCTTAGGTTAGTTAGGTTTAAGTAGTTCTAAGTTCTAGGGGACTGATGACCTCAGAAGTTAAGTCCCATAGTGCTCAGAGCCATTTTTTTCTTTATACTCATGAAGTAATAAGTGTTATCGAGAAGGGATGTCTAATTGATTCCATGTTTTTAGATTTCCAGAAAGCTTTCGACATCGTTCCTCACAAGCTTCTTCTAACCAAACTGCGTGCCCACGGAGTATCGCCTCAGTTGTGCGACTGGATTCGTGATTTCCTGTCAGAATGGCACAGTTCGTAGTAATAGACGGAGAGTCATCGAATAAAACAGAAGTAATATCCAGCGTTACCCAAGGAAGTGTTATAGGCCCTCTATTGTTCCTGATCTATATTAACGACATAGAAGACAATCCGAGTAGCCCTCTTAGATTATTTGCAGATGATGCTGTCATTTACCGTCATGTAAAGTCATCAGATGATCAAAACTACTTGCAAAATGATTTAGATAAGATATCTGTATGGTGCGAAAAGTGGCAATTCATCCTGAATAAGGAAAAGTATGAAGTTATTCACATTAGTACTAAAAGAAAGGAATCGCGCGACCGCTACGGTCGCAGGTTCGAATCCTGCCTTGGGCATGGATGTGTGTGATATCCTTAGGTTGGTTAGGTTTAAGAAGTTCTAAGTCCTAGGGGACTGGTGACCTCAGAAGTTAAGTCCCATAGTGCTTAGAGCCATTTGAACTAAAAGAAATCAGCTAAATTTCGATTACGCGGTAAGTCACACAAATCTGAAGGCTGTAAATTCATCTCAATACTTGGGGATTACAATTACAAATAACCTAAATTGGAACGATCACATTGATAATATTGCGCATAGAGCAATCCAAAGACTGCGATTCATTGGCAGAACAGGTACAACAGGTCTACTAAAGAGACTGCTTACACCACGCTGGAGTATTGCTGTGCGGTGTGGGATCCGCATCAGGTGGGACTGACATATGACATGGAAAAAGTACAAAGTAGGGCAGCTCGTTTTGTATTATCGCGAAATAGGGAAGATAGTGTCACAGACATGATACGTGAATTGGAGTGGCAATCATTAAAACAAGGCGTTTTTCGTTGCGACGGGATCTTCTCATGAAATTGCAATCACCAGTTTTCTCTTCCGATTGCGAAAACATTCTGTTGGCACACACCTACACAGGGAGAAATGATCATCACGATAAAATAAGAGATCAGGGCATTCACAGAAAAATTTAAGTGCTCGTTTTCCCCGCGTGCCATTCGAGAGTGGAACGGTAGAGATACAGCTCGAAGGTGGTTCATTGGATCGTCTGCCAGGCACTTTATTGTGAGTAGCAGAGTAATGACTTAGAAAGATAGATAGATAGATAATGTCTTCAAGTATTTTATTTCGTAGTCAGTATAATTAACTCACACTGCGAATTCAGACAGACAAATCATTTTAAATCTAATTGTCATATTAAAATTGCTATTTCTTAGGTAGTAAATACTGTATGTGTGAAACCCTGGTCCGATGTAAGAGAGGGTTAATCAAATAAATAGGTAAAATAAATTAAAGGAAAGATTACGCAGCGCATTTGTTCGTCAGAAATCCCATTTGAGTTTTGTTTGTTTGTGAGAAGATGGTGTTATGGAGAAACATCTGCCAGCATGTGTCGGACTTCGACAGTGGCAAGTTCGCGCTCTATCAGGATTGACCTACATTATTACGCGATGTTGCTATATCGTTACGCGATATTCCTGGTCGCATTAGTCGGGATGCCACGACTGTCACGTGAACAGGGACTGAATGGGTCCAGGATGGCCACAGCCAGCGCCAAGTGGGATCTCGGTGGCCTCGAGTGAATGGCGCGCGAGAGAACAGACGTATTGTTCGCTCGGCCGTGCAGCCTCGTCACGTATCTTGAATGAAGAAGTACAAGCAATACAAGTATCCACAAGGACAGTCCGACGAAGTCCGGAGCAGCATGGACCGTCAGCACAGCGGCTATTGGGTCTCTGCATGCGGCAGCAGCAGAGAGGCACGCACTCCGACAGCGAAGAGCCCAGCGACAACACCGCACGTAAGACTGACGCCACGTCGTAATTTCAGTCTGCTCGTGTTCTGCGTACGGTATCAGAATAGGCGTATCCGTGTTTGAAGACTCCGAAGAGGACGAAAATTGCCACACTACTTTAATTTTCATTGTGTTAGTCCAACCCATGATTTGATGGGGCTGGTTGCCAAAGGATACCTCTGGGTCGCACAGCTAGTAATGTGGACAGCAGACGTTACATTTCTGAGACGTTAAGGCCGGTGGCTGTGCCCCATCTTCGAGACCTCTGCAACGTTATCTTCAAACAACATAACGCAAGACCGAATGTTGCCCGTCCTGTCCAGACATACATCTGTACAATGGGTATTCGACTGTTGCCCTTGTCAGCACATACTGCAGCTTTCTGTCCCACTGAAAACGTCTGGTCATGGATTTCCGTGAGAGTGGAAAGCCACAATACTCACCAGCCACTTAGAGTGAGGAACTCGTGCAGAGAGTAGAAGCAGCGTGGAGTTATGTACCCGTATACTTCATGTAAGCTCATTTCGACTCGATGCCCAGCGTAGCTAGAGACGGGTTTGATACCAGCAGTGGCAACTCTCCGCACCCTTTATACTCACAAACCACCTTCAAATTTAATCGTGTATACTCAGGGCAAATAAATTTGATTGTTTGTTATCCTTCCTGGTGTTCAGTATTGATAGCCAGCTGTGTACGTAGAGTTCTTACAGATCTCACGTCATTAATGTCACCACAAGCCAAGTACTGTCGCGCTGTGTGGCTGAATTTCTATCACAAAATGAATTTGGTTCTATACTCGAGGCTAAGATAACTTTGTCCTCCGTTCCCCTTTTACTAAAATGTCGGATACTGCGTAGTGTCTTGCCTGTGAAATATTGTTATTCTGAACTGCTTTTATCTTTCGATTCAATTAATTAAATGCGCATTTTCAACTCTAATTATTCAAAATCGGAAAATAACTCAATGAAAATCAAATATACGCACTTCTAGTGTTTCGACACCTCGGCCAACTGCTTCTTATACAGGGCGAACATTAATAAAACCGACAAACTGCAGAGACGGATTCCCGAAATGGAGGGAAAAAGGTCCTATGAACATGCGTCCGGAAATGCATCGTTGCCGCGGTAGATGGCGCCGACGAATGGAAGTGCCTCCGGCCACATGCCGTGTGTTCCTTGTGTGCGCAGGCTGTGTGATGGATGCAGCGTACTGTAAGCAGCAGAGTGATCCAGTTTACATGTCGAGAACAAACCGAGATGGGAACGGTCGAGAGGCAGCACGGCTATGCCAAAACAAGTACCCTCACAGACACCGCCCACATCGCTGAATATTTCAAGCCCTTTTTGGACATTTATTTGATCTTGGGTCCTTGCAGAAAAACAAACGTGCGACCAGGTGGCGGTCACTGCGTACACCAGATTTGGGGGACGGGGTTCTGACGAACCCTAGTACATGCTCTTGGCAAGTGGCCCGCCAACGACATGCAAGACAAAGCACTGTTATGTGTATCATTATGACTACCACTAGTATCCCTATCACCTGCAACGAGGGAAAGCATTATCAGCAGTGGATTTCCCTCTGCGAGAAGGATTTTGTCGATGGATTATGCTCCAGACAGTCAAAATTACGGATTTAGGCTATCAGTCTTCTTCACCGACGAAGCAGTTCTTACCATAACTTACATCATCAATCAGCATAATAATCATCTGCACGCTAAAGAAAATACTCTGGAAATGATTGAGGTGTTCCATCATCATCAGTTCAGCATCAATGAGCGGGCAGGGATTCTTGGCGACCAAATAATCGGACCGGTTATTTTTCCACAACACCACGACGTAGGAATATACCTTGACTTCCTACGGAATACTATGCTTGAGGCTGTGCTTCTGTCACAATAGGGTATGTAGTTTCTGCATGACAGAGGACCTCGCCACTTCCACATTAAAGTTCGCCGACACCTCAGCAACACCAGCGCCTGACGTTGGATAGGACGCGAAGGCCCTGCAGCATGGCCTGTTAGATACCGCACTTAAACTCCCTTGACTTATACCTCTGGTGGCATTTGAAAAGCGTTGTATGTGCTGAACCGATTCCTTATGTGAACACCCTTCAATAGCGTGTTCACGACGCCTGTGACGCTATACGATAGAGGCTGGAACGTGCGAAAGAGTGCGGCAATCCATGATCCGACATATGAGCGAGTGCATTGCGTCCCACGGAGGTGACTTTGAACATGTGTTGTGACGTGGATGGGCTGCAGCTCTGTGCCGTGTTCCGGGACGATTTGTTGTCGTTGCAAGCACATCATGCATTTCCAGACACATGTTCATAGGACCTTTTGTCATCCATTTCTAGTCAGAAACGCGTCCCTGCAGTTTGTCGGTTTTATTAATATTTACCATGTATTTCAAAGCTACTCCACAACAAATTCATTAAACGTAGGAAATCTTTTACATAAATCCCATTAGGTATCCGACTCTGTAACAAAGCCTGATAAGGTCAGTGACGCTCTAGAGGAAGCTGAATACTTCAGTTCATGGTGATGGTATACTGTCCCACCGTCAGAACTGTGCTTACATTGTGGCTTAAAGCTGAATCTCTGCAGAGTGTCTCATGGAGAGAGTACACATATGTGACACTGTTGTCAGTGTTAATCTGGTCTGCCGCTCTGGGTAGTCTTCGGCAGGAGTTGGCTATCTGGCATCACCTGGCTGGATGCTCTCATTTCCTTCAATTCTCACTTACTAGTTAACAACAAAAACACAACACTACACTGCGGACACTCAACACACTCATTTGCAAGCTACATTTTGAAGCAGCTCGAAGAAAGGGAACAAGAGTTCTTGGTGATGGCAACAGTACAGAAGCATTGCATTGTACACTTTCGCTGACGTATTTAAATGGATGGAGACTTGAGTTTCTTCCCAATGTGAGAGGAGTTGAATAAGAAATGCATCACTTTTTTTCTGAAAGCTGTTTGATTTTATTCGGGTTTCCAGTATATCATATTATTCCCCATTCTTTTGTCTACAAAACCCTATTTTTCAACATAACCTCCGTTCAATACCACGGTCTTACGCCACCTTACTGGCATGCACACATGGTACCACTCTGTTGGTCTGCATCTGAGCCAACGTCTTGCTGCATCAAAAACTGTCACGATTAAGGTTCAGGAAACTCTGCACAGATGGTCCTACGTTACTCTTTATGGTCTTCTGTTAGACAGCGAGGAACCCAACGGACACACCTTTCAGTACCACAACTGATACTGAACACTGTGTCAGCGCTGCCAACAGAGGCGTCCAGTAGAACAATGAGATGTTTGATTGTGGTCTGTCGATCACCTCGAATGAGAGTGTCCACACGTTCCAGCACTGCAAGAGTCGGCCGGCCGACACGCGGGAGATCGGACAGGTTTGCGCTGTCTTCTTACGATGATGACAGACGCCTCACCTAAGGATACCCCATGGTTTTGTTCACTGCCTGGTCTCCGTAGACATTCTGCAAGCACCTATGAATATCTGCGATGCTCTGGTTTTCCGCCAAAGGAAACTTTTCAATGACAACTGTCTGCTTGGAACGCACCACCGTTACAGACGCCATTTTGAAGGTTAGATATAACGGTACCACCAACAGTAATTTCTTGAAACTGTAGGGGTGTAAGCGGGAATATTCAAGGATGTCATGCAACAAATTTCGCATTGTTTTCGGCCGATATTGGCCGAGAAAAAGAACTGTATTGCATTACGTATTGAACACGGGTCGCAGTTGACAACAAGCTGGTAAATGAGAGAGAAAATAAAACCAAAGTTACCAGCAGCATTAAGGAACTTGGGGGGAGGGGAGGGGAGAAAAGGCAATTTACGTTACTCGTAGTCTCGTGAAAGCGGAAAGGATAATAGAAACTAAACAAACTATCTTGAAAAATAATACACCAAACTATTGAAAAACTGGGTTTATTAATACAGAACTACACTACTGGCCATTAAAATTGCTTCAGCAAGAGACAATGCAAATAATAAACGGGTATTCATTGGACAAATATATTATACCTGAACTGACACGTGATTACATTTTCAAGCAAATTTGGGTGCATAGATCCCGAGAAATCAGTACCCAGAACAACCACCTCTGGCCCTGATAACGCCCTTGATACGCCTGGGCATTGAGTCAAACAGCGCTTGGTGTACAGGTACAGCTGCCCATGCAGCTTCAACACGATACCACAGTTCATCAAGACTAGTGACTGGCGTATTGTGACGAGCCAGTTGCTCGGCCACCATTGATCAGACGTTTTCAATTGGTGAGACATCTGGAGAATGTGCTGGCCAGGGCAGCAGTCGAACATTTTCTGTGTCCAGAAAGGCCCGTACAGGACCTGCAACACGCGGTCGTGCATTATCCTGCTGAAATGTAGGGTTTCGCAGGGATCGAATGAAGGGTAGAGCCATGGGTCGTAACACATCTGAAATGTAACGTCCACTGTTCAAAGTGCCGTCAGTGTGAACAAGAGGTGAGCGAGACGTGTAACCAATGGCACCCCATACCATCACGCCGGGTGATACACCAGCATGGCGATGACGAATACACGCTTCCAATGTGCGTTCAACGCGATGTCGCCAAACACGGATGCGACCATCATGATGCTGTAAACAGAAACTGGACTCATCCGAAAAAATGACGTTTTGTCATTCGTGCACCCAGGTTCGTCGTTGAGTACACCATCGCAGGCGCTCCTGTCTGTGATGCAGCGTCAAGGGTAACCGCAGCCATGGTCTCCGACCTGATAGTTCACGCTGCTGCAATCGTCGTCGAACTGTTCGTGCAGATAGTTGTTGTCTTGCAAACGTCCCCATCTGTTGACTCAGGGATCGAGACGTGGCTCCACGATCCGTTACAGCCATGCGGATAAGATACCTGTCATCTCGACCGCTAGTGATCCGAGGCCGTTGGGATCCAGCACGGCGTTCCGTATTACCCCCCTGAACCCACCGATTCCATATTCTGCTAACAGTCATTGGATCTCGACCAACGCGAGGACCAATGTCGCGATACGATAAACCGCAATCGCGATAGGCTACAATCCGACCTTTATCAAAGTCGGAAACGTGATGGTACGCATTTCTCCTCCTTACACGAGGCATCACAACAACGTTTCACCAGGCAACGCCGGTCAACTGCTGTTTGTGTATGAGAAATCGGTTGGAAACTTTCCTCATGTCAGCACGTTGTAGGTGTCGCCACCGGCGCCAACATTGTGTGAATGCTCTGAAAGGCGCCAACATTGTGTGAATGCTCTGAAAGGCTAATCATATCGCAGCATCCTCTTCCTGTCGCTTAAATTTCGCGTCTGTAGCACGTCTTCTTCGTGGTGTAGCAATTTTAATGGCCATTAGTGTATGATGATGCTACAACTTTATAAACTGCTTATAACATTTTTAGCTGAGAGAGTACAGTTTGTGTGACATATGTTCCTATTATTTTCCTGTCAGGCAGCTAACGTTCCTACATATACGGCTATTTTTTGCATTCACAAAATTTTGTAGTTTGTTGCATTGTCCTGTAATACGAGAAAAACACCATGGGCTGAAGGCATAGCCTAATGCTGTTGGTTACGCTGAGACAATGAACTCATACGTCTGTCTCTGTGGAGCGGTAGGATGAAACACTGGTTTACATAGATCACAATTCACTTTCCCTGCGCCCCTCTGCTCCTTGCTGAATACAGCCTTGCTTTCTTTTCAGATTTGATGGAAAATAATTGTGTGGTTTCGTGACTGAGTAGGTGAGTGCCAGACTCCAAATCCAAAGTTCGGAGTTCAGCTTCAGACGACTCCATGATATTCGGTCACTTACCGTTTCTTTCACCTCTGGCAGTTTGAATATAGGAAAAGCAGGGTAGGCGCAACTCATTTCGGAGTCCCCCGTAAACTGTAGGTCTTCCAATAACTCTCTTTCTAAGTAAAGTGTAGCTGTGTTCAAATCAAGTCTCTGGTTGAGGATAGGTTTGCAATTACAAAATATACAGATATATTAAACTTCGAGTTATTAGTATTTCCGAAAGTTCTCGGAATTCTTGAAGGCATACCGGTGTTGCCATTCTCCGTATGAAAGTTTTCAACCATAAAAAGTTGAAGATTTTTTAATTCCTGCCTATATGCATGCCACTTTGTCAAAATGGCGATACTCTGAGCGAGTGTGGTTACAAGCGTGAAATAGACAGTACAGAGGCTGGAATTAACATCTCCAAATGTTTACATTCACAACGTCAGTTCCTTTGGTTCGTAGTAGAAATCCTTAACTGTTCTGTGTATGTTTTCATACGGATGGCTTCTGTCTTCTAATCTCGGTCTGCGAACATTTTTAAGTAATTCTGTGGGTCTGTAACTTGTGTCTGAGATGCTGATAAACTGTCATCTCGCCCTTCTTTGTAAGCGCTCACTGTAATGAATTTTACACTTTACAGTATATTACATGTGAGGTAGTTTAACCACTTCAACGAGATGCCGCCTGCTACTAATTCAATGCAATCATTTCATGCACTACCTGTGTCAGACACGGTTATGATACTGCCCACGTCAGTTGCGATTAATTGGTACTTTAGTGGAAGGTCACTATTGTTTTACGTCCCGTGAACTGCAGATCTTCAGTCAAGGACGTAAAACTGTCAAAGAAAATAGCTCTCGCAAATAGTGCGCGTATTTATGGAAAATATGTTACAACCTAAGAACAAATCAAGTTGTTACATTTCTGTGATGAAATTCTGCCCTTTGATAGCAGGAAATGGTGCTGTTTGATGCAAATATTCAAGCAAGAAACTGGGTTTTACCTACACTAAAGAGCTAAAACATTATGAACACTGCCCACTGCAACACTGAATACCACCTGGTGGTGTCTTGGGCACGTGACAGGATAGGAAAAGCGCGTAAGCGGAGCATAGATGAATGGGGAACCATTCTAGCGACGGTACAGGCCACAAATGGGGAAATTCAGCTACAAAAGCAATACCGACAAATGGCAGATTGTTATCGCTCGGCATCTGTGGACGAGCACCTCTCAAAAAGGCGAAGCTTGTCGGCTGCTGGTGTGCTACTTTCATGAGAAAGTGGTTGAAGAACAGTGGAACCGTAAGTAGGCGCACTGTATCCGCACTATGAAGCAGAATAGGTGGTGATCAGCAGTACATGTGACAACAGAGCAAAATGCTAGTACAGGCACAAGTGTTTCGGACAACATCATTCAGAGCTCATTGTTGAACATGGGCTCGGCATAAGACGACTGTCCCAGCGACATGGTTAACAACAATTGCACGGATTATCGAGACTGGACCGTACATCAATGTATAAATGTGTCGCCTGATCGAATGAATCACGTTTCTTGTGACTTCAGGTCGACAGCCGCGTCCAGACGTTCACTGCGCCACCGCAGGCCGGGGGAGGGTTCAAATGGTTCAAATGGCTCTGAGCACTATAGGACTTAATGTCTGCGGTCATCAGTCCCCTAGAACTTAGAACTACTTACACCTAACTAACCTAAGGACATCACACAGCACCCAGCCATCATGAGGCAGAGAAAATCCCTGACCCCGCCGGGAATCGAACCCGGGCGCGGGAAGCGAGAACGCTACCGCACGACCACGAGCTGCGGGCCCCGGGGGAGGGGGAAGTACTTTACTACGAGGGACGTTCACCTGGTCTTCCATGTCTTCTCCGACGACGATGGCACCTTCCAAAAGGATAACTGGCTCTGTCACAAGACCAAAAGCGAGCTACAATGGTTTGAAGAATGTGATAACGAACTCACGTTGACACGTTGGCTACAAAATTATCCTGATCTGAACCCAACGAACCAATTCTAGGACACTATCAGACGCCATCTCCACAGTAGAAACCGCCAGCCTTTAATTTGTGGGAATAGCTAGACCTGTTCGCAGACATCTCTTGCCACGTAGCTTCGAAAACCTAGCGAGGACTTTATGGATCCATGCTATTCAGAATAGTTGCAGTATTGCGTTCCAAAGGTGGACCAACATGCTATTAAACGAATGGTAATATTATTGTGGCTCATCCGTGTGTTTCTGTACAGTGACGGGGAAATGTCCTGTGAGCGAACGCAAACAGGAAGAGATCGACTGTTCGTTGGGCATCATTGGCTCCTACACAAGTGCCGCTTTCGTTCGCCTTGCTACACTCTGCTGCTGCAACACGAACGCCTGGCGTTTGGTCGAAGAGTTCGGTGTTACGCTCGATTGCTTGGCATAGGATGGTGTTCTCATCTCCCCCGCTCCTTTGTACACAACAGCAACATCTTAATATGAAATTCTTACTAAAACAATAGCAGTTTACAAATTATAAGCTCTTCACGGACATTGAAGAGTAAATGGGCGATGTCTTATCTAAAATGTTGCCGGGCGGGTAGCCACGCGGTCTAGGGCGCCTTGTCATGATCCGCGCGGCTCCCTCCGTCGGAAATTCGACTCTTCCCTCGGGCATGGGTGTGTTTGTTGTCCTAGCGTAAGTTAATTTAAGTTAGACTAAATAATGTGTAAGATTAGGGACCGTTGACGTCAGCTGTTTGGTCCCATAAGATCTTACCACAAAATATGAAGAAACATATCCTACAGGCACGGAAATAATGGAGTACCGTTTCGTAGCGTTCGTCAAAGGTGTTCATAGTGTAACACTTTTCATTTGCGTCATTGTAGTTGCTTCCAAGAGACTGTCACTATGATCAGAGAAACAAGTACTACAAATTAAACAGAGATGTGCAACTGTAAAGCCCTCTTCACTGAGCAGTTTAACAAACTAATGCGAATGAGCAGTCGTGTGGAACGCTAATTGTACAACGCACGCGCCAGCAGCTGCTAATCCCTTGTACAAACAAGAGGGGCAGACTGCTAATTGGCCACTTTCTCCTCGCTTTTGTGTGAGCAACGGCTGGTGTTTGAGATATGCGAACTTCTCCCTCGAGGCGGCCACCGTTCGTCTAGACTAATTTGCATAAGAGGGACGAATGTTTGCGCGTGGGCGGCGAGGTGTCAGTGTAGTCTGCGAGTGTCTCCACTGCCTGAACGTGGTCTTTCTGGCTGTTTAATGTACAAAGACTACCTCTAAATTACACTGTATTGCGACCTAGAGCGCGTTTCAGTGGTAATGAACCATGGAAATGGAAATGCCGTGTGGCTAGGGCCTCCCGCCGGGTAGAACGATCGCCTGGTGCAAGTCTTTCGAGTTGACGCCACTTCGGCGACTTGCATAAAATGATAATGGTAAGGACAACACAACACCCAGTTCCTGAGCAAAGAAATTCTCCGACCCAGCTGGGATTCGAACCCGTCCCCTTGCCATAACATTCCGTCGAGCTGACCACTCGGCTATCGAGGCAGACATAACGCAATGTTTCCTGTTAATTCGAAGGAAATGGGCAGAAGTTTCCAATGCGCAACTCATCTACCAGGGGCGGACTTAATGAACCACCATTAAGATTCACAGTGGTTGCAGACGGTCCATTATGTTGTATCAATGATCGGAGCGCCTGAGAGAATATAAGATTAGTAAATCAACTACGATAATACAGAAATTACAAACCAGATCATAAGTGGTAAACTTGTTTTTGTTGGGCTTTTGTTGCTTATACGTTCTCGATCGCTCGTCATCATCCCTTTGGTCGCCTTTTTGAGAGGTTTATAAAGTTTCTGTTCATAAACAGATTAACTGTGTGAAGACTATCAGCTCATTCATTTCAGTGGTAAAATAGAGACCTGAGCAATTTAGCCGGCCGGCGTGGCCAAGCGATTCTAGGCGCTTCAGTCTGGAACCGCGCGACCGCTACGGTCGCAGGTTCGAATCCTGCCTCGCGCATGGATGTGTGTGATGTCCTTAGGTTAGTTAGGTTTAACTAATTTTAAGTTCTAGGGGACTGATGACCTCAGATGTTAAGTCTCATAGTGCTCAGAGTCATTTGAACCATTTTTGAACCTGAGCAATTTATGATAATCATTTACTGAAATTTTTTTATAAACACTGTCGCAAAAAATTAGCACACCTGGGAAGATGACGTCGATTTTGATCCGATGACGGCATAGGGCACATGGGGCGTTGTGGATGTACTGATAGTGCTTTCAGCGTCTTCCGCCAACAGATAGCGCAGTGGCATAGGTAGCAGAGCGCCACCCGTGCCTACCCTTTAATAGGGAATGCACACCGCCAAAAGGCTCAGCCCGGTAGAAACTTCTTAAACAAGTAGGCAACCGTGCCATAGAGATACACACGTGCTTGCTATAGCATGCTAGTTGAGCGATTTTGAAAGGAACTAAACTGTGGTTTTTAGAGTGACGGGTTGGTGCTTTCGGGGAATCGCCACGCATGTTGGACGTACTGTGTCAATTGTGCAACGACGCTGGTATCAATGGTCACGTAAACATTCTCACACCTGTAGACGAGGTTTTGGACGTCCACACAGCACTGACGTGCCAACACGAACCAGTGAACCAGTTATTAGCAGTGTGACTACCTGCGCGCACACCTGTAGCCCCTCTTCCACTCATGCCACAGAATCGACCTGCAGAGCTCGACTGATGCCGTCGGAGGATCACTATGAAAATGGAATGGCGCGCCGTGATATTCAGCGATGAAAATAGATTCTGCCTTCGCGCAAGTGACTGTCGATAGTGCGTACGGCGTAAACTTGGTGAGCGCTGTCTCCTAGAGTGCATTCATCCAAGACACACTGGCCCCGACTGGTGTTTCTAGAGGGGACGCTAAACAGCGCTGGGTACATGCAGAATGTTGCTAGATACGTTCTTTTGCGGTTGTTCCAACAGAAAGGTCATGTGTTGTTCCAGCAGGATATTGCTCGTAAAACAAACTGCTCGTGAAGCTCAAAGTGCTCTGCAAGACGTGCGGCAACTTCTCTCTCCAGCATGATCTCTGGACTTGTCTCCAATCGAGTACGTGAGGGATATGATGGGACGAGAAGCGGCTGACACGACTCGTCGACCAACGACTCCTACAGAATTACGTGAACAGGTGGAGCAGGAGTGGCAAAACGTATTTCAGGACAATATTTTCCACCTGTGCAATTGACTGGATGCAAGAGTCAGCGCCTACATTGCCGCCCATGGAGGCTAAACTACGTACTAATATGGGTGTATCAGCACGGTTCGCAGGCCAGGGTGGCCGAGCGGTTCTAGGCGCTACAGTCTGGAACCGCGCGACCGCTACGGTCGCAGGTTCGAATCCTGCCTTGGGCATGGATGTGTGTGATGTCCTTAGGTTAGTTAGGTTTAAGTAGTTCTAAGTTCTAGGGGACTGATGACCTCAGAAGTTAAGTCCCATAGTGCTCAGAGCCATTTGAACCAGCACGGTTCGAAACCTCGTATCTCAGAACCGCTTGTGCAATTCATCCGTAAATGGTATCATTTCATCTAGTCCATATGCACTGTTGCAACAATAAATCTTGAGAGAATTGGATATCTCAAAAAATATATATGAACTTTGTTTCCCGGCAGTGTACTTTAGTTCATCGTTAGTAGTGTTTGCAGCTTCAGACACTTGTGGATTTTCCACACCCTATAACAGTTACCGGTAATTGCTCTGTTCTGTAAAGAATCGAACTCTCATGTATGTAACAGCTTCAAACGCCTGATTACTTTGCAAATTAGTTAACGTCTTTAATAACAGACGTTAAGCATGTAAGCAAGAAAAAGTTCAAAAAGATTTGAAATTACGTTTAAATTGTGTTGGAATAAGCAGAGGAGACAAAAGTCATGGGATACCCCCCCAATACCGTGTGGGACCTCCTTTTTTCCTGCCGTAGTGCAGCAGCTCGACATTGTATGGACTCAATAACTCGTTAGAACCACCAGCAGAGACAATGGCCCGTGCTACATCTGTAGCCGTCCGTAACTAAGAAGTGTTTACAAGTTGCCGGTGCAGAATTTTTTGTATGAACTGACCTCTCGATTATGTCCCATAAATGTTCGATGGGATTTAGTCCAGTGAGTTGGGTGGCCAAATCATTCACTCGACTTGTCCAGAATGTTCTTCAAACTAATAGCGAACAGTTGTGGCCCGGTGACATGGCGCCGCATTGTCATCCATAAAAATTCTATAGACACAGTCCACACCATTACGGAGCGACTGTCAGTTTGCACAGTGTGTTGCTGACAATTTGGCTTTGTGGGGTCTACGCCACATTCGAACGCTACCATTAGCTCTTAACAACTGCAATCTGGACTTATTTGACCAGATCGCGGTTTTCTAGTCGTCTACTGTCCATCCAACATGGTCACGATCGCAGGAGAGCAGCTGCAGGCGATGTGCTTTTAGCAAAGTCACTCTCCTCATCACGCAGTGTTGCTTGTCTGTTAGCATTGACAAATCTACGCAAACGCCTCTACTCTCGGTAGTTAAGTGAAGGCCGCTGATCACTGCGTTGTCCGTGCCGAGAGATAATTCCTGAAATGTGCTATTTTCGGCACGCTCTTGACACTGTGGTTCTCGGAATACTGAATTTCCTAACGATTTCCGAAATGGAATGTCCCATGGGTCTAGCTCCAACTACCAGTCTGTGTTAAACATTAAGTATAGGATTATGCCTCTTAGTGAGTAGGTTATGACAGCATTTTTAATTTTTAAGTTCGGTCAGTAGCCACATGAAATGTCTAAAATCAAAGTTTTGTTCCCATGGAAGCCATACATAGGGAGTCTGCAACTGGGACCGTGCATCATGAACCGTGCACCGCGTTGCTCCCTTAGTAATATACACGGATTGAGGAAAACGTCATAACGTTTCGATGTCAGTAGTGTAAATCAGTATTGATTAGTCCATGGGTAATCAGTGGAGTGATTTTATATTCTAAACCTTCTAATTCTTTACCAGTGACTTCTTTGTCAGATGAATCATTTCTGCGATCACTAACCGAGTAAGTGGTTCTAAATAGCAACTGAGCAGCAATTGCTAATTTGCACAATAGTTACAGAGTGCTGTTATAACGCGTGCTGAGACTATCTGCTAGCCTCAACACATCGAAAAACTACTATAGCGTTTGGAGGTTGCCTTAACGAGAAATGACTATTCGAAAAAATAAAAAAAGATGTAAATAGATAATTTCACCCTAGTAAATGTGGTGCTAATAGTTTCTAAACTCCTCCACCTAATTTCACTCGGAGTCTTTTAAACAGGAGCATTTTCACCTTTCTTGTGCTCCGATAGGAGCATTTTCCTGCTGGTAATGATATATCTAAAAGCGGAGTTAGTATCACGTTACTAAAATTGAGAAAATGTGTTTTCTCTAGAAGTCAATAGAGTTACACTCCGTTCAAGCACATACGTTCTATTTGCACCTCCCTGCGTTTCCGCGTGCCCATCCAATTGAGAATTTAATTTTTTGTGTCTTTTAGTTACATATTATTCATATATACACTCAATTTTTGGCTATGGGATTCTTTTTTGGGGAGAAAATGCACAAAATATGAACACTATTTTCAAACTGCAGAAAAGAGCCATGAGAATAATAACCAAAAATACTAGTCGAGCTCATTGTAAAGATCTGTTCAGAACACTGGGGATTTTAACTGCTCCATGTGAATACATTTACCAGTCAGTTGCACATATCAAAAATAACATTGGTAATTACTGCACAAACAGCTCTGTCCATGATCATGCAACAAGAGATAGACCCAACATACATTTACCAAGAAAAAATAAACGTAAGACTCGAAATAGCATTTTCTACCAAGGAATAAAACTATACAATAAATTACCAAAAGAGATTAAAGAAATTGCAAAAATACACTTATTTAGAAAGGCAGCTAAAAAGTACCTGTTAGGCAATAGATTTTATACATTGAAGGATTACTTAGCTAAAACAGAGTAGGGGTTTGATAAAAAATGTTATACAAATAAATAATAATAATAATGATTATAAAATATTCAGCATTCCACATAACACCTTCACTTTATGTTTTTCTTTCCTTCTTTTTCTTCCTTTCTAGAAATGCGTACCTCCAAGCTATGCATGGCACGATACTAACACCTCTTCCTCTTCCTGAGCTCAACATCTCACTCATTATGGAGGGATGCTGCCTCTGTTTTTCAGGATAGCAAATGGGAATTTGCAGTACTGAAAATAGCGCAGAGATCCCCAGTGTGTGTGTGTGTGTGCGTGTGTGTGTGTGTGTGTGTGTGTAATGAGTGAAGTGTTATGAAACAATCAATGTGTGTATAGTGTGCGCAGTGACTAATAGTGAGATATAAGTGAACAATGTGGCATTACATTATTTAATAAGTTATTTGAAAAAAAAAGTGTATTGTATACCAGGAGTAAATCTAATGATTGTCTCTAACTAGAAGTCTGTATATATATGTGTGTGTACGAATTAGCATATTTTAAATTGATCTAAATTTGTAAATACTTTGAGATGTCCTATAACCTTGTAAAAAGAGATCTACGGATGAATAAAGCTACTACTGCTACTACTGTAACATATCGACGTCAGCTGCGAGTGATTTGCGTAGCATTCCTTACACGTATTACAGAAGACGAACAGTGGTACATAAAAAATCACATAGTCAGTGTACATCAGGAAATATATCTGTTATCAATAACGGAGTAGCCGGCCGGAGTGGCCGTGCGGTTCTTGGCGCTACAGTCTGAAACCGCGAGACCGCTACGGTCGCAGGTTCGAACCCTGCTTCGGGCATGGATGTGTGTGATGTCCTTAGGTTAGTTGGGTTTAAGTAGTTGTAAGTTCTAGGGGACTGATGACCTCAGAAGTTGAGTCCCATAGTGCTCAGAGCCATTTCAACCATTTTCAATAACGGAGAAAATGTCACTCCTCCTATCAAATCAGCAAAGAAAGCCTACACATTATTGAGTATACGTTTTCCGACAAATAGTTATAACTACAAAGACCCATAAAAAGTAGATAACTTATCTGAACCAGAGGAAACCCAGCACACCACCGGCCGCTGTGGTCGAGCGGTTCTAGCCGCTTCAGTCCGGAACCGCGCTGCTGCTACGGTCACAGGTTCGAATCCTGCCTCGGGCATGGATATGTATGATGTCCTTAGGTTAGTTAGGTTTAAGTAGTTCTAAGTTCTAGGGGACTGATGACCTCAGAAGTTAAGTCCCATAGTGCTCAGAGCCATTTGAACCATTTTGAACCCAGCACACCACGTCAAAATATTGCTGAGAGACTTCAGTGCACAAACTGGTAAAGAGAAAAAAGTCAGAAGAGTAGTCGCAGTATATAAAAAGCTAAAGGTCCTTTTCCGGGCCTTCTCGGGCCATTCGGTACTGACCATCCGCCTTGTCGTCCTATTCCAATGGCGTCTTTTGGATGCTCTACGAAGGGGTGTGGGTTCAGTACACCGTTCTCCCGACCGTTGTTGGCCTTCTTGACATTCGAGTCGCTACTTCTCACTCGAGCAGCTCCTGTGTTGGCACCATGAGGCAGAGTGCGCCTGCGCCAGTACTGCCGCCAAGGAGCTATCCGCGGCAGTACCGGAAGTCAAGTACGGGTCCTCCGCATTACAGCCAGACACAACGAACGCTTAGCTACTAAGACGGACATTGGGAATACATCAGCAAGCAGAAATGACAGAATGTTTACTGGCTTTTACCAAATCTTTGATCTAAAAATTATTTCATTGCATTCCCTGACACTTTTCACCAGTGAAATGTTAATCAAGAGCTTAAAGAAATAGACATTAATGAAGACATAATGCGAGACGGAAAGAAATTTACGACCGTAATTCACAAGCAAATTTGATGATAAGTCCATGCTGCAAATTAAGGATGGACAGAGGTACCTAAAAAGGAACACAGTGAGCGAATGAAGAGAGATGGAGAGGAAAAAAGAAGACACTATATCGGTTCATACGCGATCCTTAGCTGGGCAAAACGAATAAAACTATAATAATAATAACAACAATAATAATAACAGTGCAGGAACAACCTAGGAAAAATATCGAAAATTGTTTTCGATTTCAAGCACTGGCTCGCTATCCACATGCGTAAGGTCAAAACCATCTTCGAAACTCTTCTGCCTCTCCCTTACGGACTGTTCGTAGCTACGCCCTGTGTGGCCCTGTAAATCGGCGGTGACAGGTGGAGTGACCACAGCCGCTGGAGTGTTGACCAGCGAACACCGCCCCCGTTCGGCGCCGGAAGTGATTGCCGCCCCGCTAACGGGAAGAACAAAAGAAAGCGCCGGCTTCCGGTGCGCGCCTCCAGTCGCGGCCGCTGCCGCCGCGTCCGCCGCCCCCCTCAGAAATAGAAGCGGCCTGCCGGCGCGGCGTCTTTACTGCACAGCGGGGACGCTCGCCTGGTACCTCGTGGCTAGCCGATCAGCCAGTTACTATAAAACACAGACCGCAGTGCTAGCTGCATTCGAACTACGAAACGTCTGACAAACAGATGCCTCGGCAAAGTGACTAACGTGGATTCCGATCTCTAACGAACTCGTAGTCGACAGCACGTCAAACCCTAATCTTACTGTAAAGCTTATCCGTTACGGATGTTTAAGGACCCGTCACTGTTTATTCAATATAAATACAGAAAACTGCAACCAGTCACTTTTTTTGAAATACTTGTTTATTCCGTAAACAGGTGCACATGAGATTACATTGCAGCGGCGCGGTTCTTTCCGTCCCTTTACGACGGACATGCACCTACCTGTGAACATTGTCTCACCATAACATCAGTAGGAAAGCCGAGTGAAACCTACTGTACTTCGACGTGAACCAGGCTGCAATTAAAGTCACTAATCTACGTTTCGGGAGAAAACTGTCACACGAAATGAAAGGTTGGAAATTTTGTCCTCAATTAATATATTCTGAAACTTAGGTGAACAAGTATCACTGCCAAGCCCGTGCTAGTCTTAACCCAGTCACTTACAATCCCTTTCACTCACGTTAGCAAGTTTATGGTGTTGCATTTCCCGAAAACGTAATAGCTACAAAAATACTGAGTGGTTTTGATTGAGAATGCTCGCTAAGTATTAAGTCTGTAATGCAGTCACAGTTTTTAGCCACCGACCTGCTCAATACGCCACGCGGAATATATGTCTTTTCTTGTCACTAAATTCACTTAAAAATTCCGAAATTTCTACACACCCATCGGAATAATTTTGCCGTCACTTTACCACACTTTTGATGTATGAAACACTGCTAGATCGGGCAACTTATCGTTTCCATCGGGACTACTACTGCACACGTCCGAACTGTTTCTTGGCTAGGCTCCCACTCTTCTCTAGAATACTCCAAGTCTTCTCTACCAGCAGAAAAAGGCGCGTGAAGAATATTGCTTTACCATTGGTCAGTTTACTCAACAGCCAATAGAACAACAACATTCTCCCGCGTCAATCCGCGCTTTTCATCAATAACCAATCGCAAAATAGTAAACTTAACGACTGCACTTTTTACCGACGTAATTATCTAATATGCTGAAGTTTTGCTTATGCATAAAGTTATTTACTATTGTTATTTATACCTGAATTAACTTTCCCTTTACCATAAACTTACTTTACAAATCTATTCTACATAAATCCCCTTTGTCCATATCCATACTTCTTCGAAATGTTCCCACACTAAATCCTACTACATAATTCGTTAAACAGTTATCTTCATAGTAACCTTAAACCACACTCACGCATCATTCATACTGCTAAAACACATTTATAACATTTTACATACACAAAAAGACATAATAACACTTTACGAAAATACTAGAACAGTTTATGAAAAACATTCTATTACTTTAGTCCACTCTAGTGGGCACAATCGGAACTAAAATCACAGTCCCCCTACCTAATATTGTCCTCTATCGGCTGATACATAAACTACGTGCGCGTCCAGTCTCGCATCACCATCTGTCACTATCCACCTCTGAGACACATCTCCCACTTAACCGCCTCCAATGCAGGATCGTTATACGGCGCTACGCCTCAACATGACTAATTTATAGCGCAATGGCCGCGTTTGGTAGCCGCGGGTCTTAGGCGCCTTGTCACGGTCCGTGCGGCTCCTCCCGTGGGAGGTTCGAGTCCTTCCTCGGGCATGGGTGTGTGTGTGTGTTGTCCTTAGCCTAAGTTAGTTTAAGTTAGATTAAGTAGTGTGTAAGCTTAGGGACCGATGACTTCAGCAGTTTGGTCCCATAAGACCTTACCACAAATTTCCAAAAAATAGCGTAATGCTGGGTGCTGGGTCTCTGACAAGAAGATAGAACATTCTTTAATGTAGTACCATGAGTATTGCTTAAACAGCGATTTGGATCAAAAATGAATTCTGCACTTACAGCGACATTATGGGCGGCTTTGTTATTAGTATCCATCTATCGCTTTCCATTGTCGTTGACAGTCCGTAACACATCACTCACTTATTACATGATATCTATAAACTTTGCCAGCATCCAGCACGTGTTGTACAAACGGTGCTCGTTACAGAGATCTTCGTACGAAGATGTAACATAATTCACTCAGAGACATTACTTGTTCTTCCTTGCACATGATTATACCTAATCTTCCTTCCTTTGACATGGACTGAAATGTCTGGCAACACGCGTTCGGCGCCGCTCCTTCCATTCGTGTCTGTCATATTACATCTCTAACATGGGTACAGTAAAAGGTTGCGCAATTGTCAAGACAGTGAACTCTAAATCGGGGCAAGGTATTCTCAGGTCACCATTGTGAGCAGTAACTTGTTGTAATTATTATAAATAAATTAGAAGCAGTCTTCATCGCTTAACTTTTTTAACGGTGACCGGTTTCGATATTTTTATCAGATCATCTTCGGACCATGAATGTCTGCCGGAGGCGGTGGTGCATGGCAATCCTCTTGTTTGTGGCTGATAATTGCAGATCGCTGTTTTCCTATATAAGAACTATGTTCTTTAAAATAGTAACTTAACGGCTAAGGCATGAGAGCAGCATTTGGAAGCAATGGGGTTCAAATCACTTACGGTCGTCGAAATGTAAGGTTCTGTTGATGTTTTAAAATCGATTGTGGAGTTTCTATGGAACGTTCTCGTCCAGCCAAATCTTTTTCTCCCTCTCTAATAACGTCTTTTTTTTTGGGGGGGGGGTAGGGGGTTATCAGTCTTCAGACTGGTTTGATGCGGCCCGCCATGAATTTCTCTCCTGTGCTAACCTCTTCAACTCAGAGTACCACTTGCAACTTACGTCCTCAATTATTTACTGGATGTATTCCATCTCTGTCTTCCTCTTCAGTCAATGCCCTCTACAATTCCTTCTAGTACCATGGAAATCATTTCCTCATGTCGTAAGAGATATCCTATCATCCTGTCCCTTCTCCCCATCAATGTTTTCCCCATATTTCTTTCCTCTGCGCAGAACCTCCTCATTCCTTACCTTATCAGACCACCTAATTTTCAACGTTCGTTTGCAGCACCACACCTCAAATGCTTCAATTCTCTTCTGTCTCGGTTTCCCACAGTCCATGTTTCGCTACCACACAATGCTGTACTCCAGACGTACGTTCTCAGAAATTTCTTCCTCAAATTAAGGCCTATGCTTGATACAAGTAGACTTCTCTTGGCCAGGAATGCCCTATTTACCATTGCTAATCTGCTTTTGATGTCCTCCTTGCTCCGTCCTACATTGGTTATTTTACTGCCTAGGTAGCTGAATTCCTTAACTTCATCTACTTCGTGGCTAAGTCCTGATTCTAAGTTTCTCGCTGTTCTCATTTCTGCTACGTATCATTACTTTCGTCTTTCTTCGATTTAGTCTCAGTCCATATCCTGCTCATTAGATTGTTCATTCTGTTCAGCAGATTATGTAATTCTTCTTCACTTTCAATCAGGACAGCAATGTCATCAGCGAATCGTATAATTGATATCCTTTCACCTTGAATTTTAATTCCAGTCCTGAACCTTTCCTTTATTTCCATCACTATTTCTTCGATGTACAGATTGAACAGAAAGACTACATCCCTGTCTTACAACCTTTTCAATCCGAGCACTTCGTTCTTGGTCGTCAATTCTTATTATTCCCTCTTGGCTCTTGTACATATTGTATATTACCCTTCTCTTGCTATAATTTTCCCCTATTTTTCTCATATTTTCGAATATCTTGCACCATTTTACATCGTCTAACGCTTTTTCCAGGTTGACAAATCCTATGAACGTGTCTTGATTTTTCTTTAAACTTGCTTCCATTATTAGCCGTAACGTCAGAATTGCCTCTCTAGTGCCTTTACCTTTTCTAAAGCTAAACTGATCGTCAAGTAGCACATCCTCAATTTTCTTTTCCATTCTTCTGTATATTAATCAGCAACTTGGATGCATGAGCTATTAAGCTGATTCTGCTATAGTTCTCGCACTTATCAGCTCTTGCGGTCTTCGGAATCGTATGGATGATATTTTTCCGAAAGTCAGATGGTATGTCGCCTGGCTCATACATTCTACACACCAATGTGAATAGTCGTTTTGTTGCCACTTCCCCCAATGATTTTAGAAATTCTGATGGAATGTTATATATCCCTTCTGCCTTATTTGACCGTAAGTCCTACGAAGCTCTTTTAAATTTTGATTCTAATACTGGATCCCCTATCTTTTCTAAATCGACTCCTATTTTCTGTTCTATCACATCATACAAATCCTCCGACTCATAGAGGCTTTGAATGTATTCTTTCCACCTATCCGCTCTCTCCTCTGCATTTAGCAGTGGAATTTCCGTTGGACTCTTGCTTTTAATGTTAGCGAAAGTTGTTCTGACTTTCCTGTATTCTGAGTCTGTCCTTCCGTCAACCATTTCTTTTTCGATTTCTTCACATTTTTCTGCAGCCATTTCGTCTTAGCTTCCCTACACTTCCTATTTATTTCATTCCTCAGCGCCTTGTATTTCTGCGTTCCTGAGTTTCCTGGAACATTTTTTACTTCCTCCTTTCATCGATCAAAAGAAGTATATCTTCCGTTACTCATGGCTTCTTCTCAGATACTTTCTTTGTAGCTATGTTTTTCTTTTCAACTTCTGTGATGGTTCTTGTTATCAACGGAATATTAAGTCTTGCAACCTTATGGTAGATTAACAGTGTGTGCTGGACTCGGACTCGAACGCAGAACCTTGCATTTCGCGATCACTACTCGTACCGACTGATCTATACGAATACGACTCACGACCCAGATACATCGCCGAACAGCGAACATCTCATTCTGGAAAGATGCCAGAAGCAGTACAGAATATCAAAATCTCTGAGTATTAGATGCGTAGTGGCTAAGTATTGCGTGTGTTTGTTCTTGATCGTTGCCTTGAAGAGATGTATAATTTGGAACGCGTGTTGGTAGAGACAAGATTTACGCGGAAGCTCTTTGGAAACATTCTGTGACGGCCGGACATCGTCAGACACAGAGTGACTCAACCGTGTGCAAGCTGACTGAAAAATCTGAAGAAAGGAAATTGTACGTCAATCGTCAGTATCCTTTGTCGGGTAAAAAATAAAACATAAACAGAAATTAAAAAAGCTTGTCTCCGGATTGCGTTCGCGTTCTGCGTGATCCAACTGAGCAAAGTACGGAAACTCATTCGTTACTAGGTTTATCGGTGTCAACAGTAAAGAAGAGACTGACGAAAAAATTCCACTAGCAAAATCAGTGCAACAGTTTTGACTGTGGGGTTTCACTTAATGCCACGTGACAAGTCAAAAAGCTGAAAATTGTCTTCAGTGAGAGTTCATATTTACATTTAAATGAAGCGGTGAACAAGTAAAATTGCCATGTAGGGGAACGATGTTACTATTACTCACGCTTGTGTTGTTGACCTCGTTTGGTCCAACAAACGTCACACTCAGCTTTTTTTAAAACAAAAACCTCAGACTCGTTTTATGTGGCCCGCCACAAATTCTTCTCTGGTGCCAACCTTTTCATCGTCTCTGAGTAGCAATTGAACCCAACATCATCAGTTTTTTGTTGAATGTATTCTAATCTCTGACTTCCTCAACATGTTTTACCACTTAGAGCACCCTCTAGTACCATGGAAGATCTACCCTGAAGTCTTAACACATGTCCTATCATCGTGTCCCTCCTTACTGTCGCTGTTCTCCAGATGTTTCTTTCTTCGCAGATTCTGCGGAGTATCTCAGTAAGTACGACACCATAACTACACCAAGCTCATAAATTAAGGATAACGCTGATCCATGGTGAAAAAACGCTCTGGTGGGCGGTTTTCGGGTTTAAGTCACCTTGGAGTATGACCAAGCGGTGCATTTGACTTGCGGTCGTCGCACAGTAGCGCTGGCAGTAGTCCACATACGCAGAGTTGTGTCGGTGCATGTCAGAGTACCGTGCAGCGAGTAAGTGTGCAGACGTTTTCAGACGTGCTAATGGTGACCGTGTTGAAAATGGCTCAAAGAACACATATTGATGACGTTATGAGGGGTAGAATACTAGGGCGACTGTAGGCTGGTCAAACACAGCAGGTCGTAGCACGGGCGCTCCGTGTGCCACAAAGTGTGATCTCAAGATCATGGCAACAATTCCAGCAGACAGGAAACGTGTCCAGGCGTTACAGTACAGGACGTCCACGCCGCAAGAAGACCGATATATCCATCAGTGCCCGCAGACGGCCACGGAGTACTGCAGGTAGCCTTCCTCGAGGCCTTACCGCAGCCACTGGAACAGTTGTCTCCAGACACACAGTCTACAGACGACTGAACAGACATGGTTTATTCGCCCGGAGACTTGCAACGTATATTCCACCGATCCCTGGTTACAGGAGAGTCCGTAAAACCCGGTGTTAAACACACAGTACATGGTCATTTTAACAGTGGTCCCAGGTTATGTTCACGGACGAGTCCAGGTATAGCCTGAACAGTGATTCTCGCCGGGTTTTCATCTGGCGTGAACCAGAAAGGGACCTGTATGGAGGTCGTGGTTTGATAGCGTTGGGTGGGATTATGACTGGTACACGTACATCCCTGCATGTCTTTGACAGAGCAAGTGTAACAGGTCAGGTTTATCGGGATGTCATTTTGCACCAGTATGTCCGCCTTTTCAGGGGTTCAATGGGTCCCACCTTCCTCCTGATGGATGATAACGCACGGCCCCACTGAGCTGCCACAAAATATATCAGGCTAATGGAGTGGCCTGCCTGTGCTCCAGACCTAAACCCAATAGGGCACATCTGGGATGCTCTCGGTCGACGTATCGCTGCACGTCTTCAAACTCCTAGGACACTTCAGGAGCTCCGACAGGCCCTAGTGCAAGAATGGGAGGCTATACTCCAGCAGCTGCTCGACCACCTGATCCATGGTATGCCCATTCTGCGGCCTGTGTACCTGTGCATGGTGATCATATCCATATTGACGTCGGGCTACATGCGCAGGAAACAGTGGCGTTTTGTAGCATATGGTGTTCGGGACGGTTTCCTCAACTTATTACCAATACCGTGGACTTACATATCTTTGTCGTGTGTGTTCCCTATGTGCCTATGCTATTAGAGCCAGTTTTGTGTAGTGCCACGTTGTGTGGCACCACATTGTGCAATTATCCTTAATTTATGAGCATGAGTGTAATACGAAAGCAAGTTCGGTCTCACTCCTTCGGTAGACCAGTGCCACGTGCTTCCTCTCTGAAAGCGTCCGAATGTGTTCTCAACTTTGACACAATAAAATCTCCAATGCCTCGCACATACGTTACTCTATACTGTTCTCTCATGATACGTCACAATGTGTAGGAATAGTTTCATTGCCTCTCTGTATCCAAGTTCGGCGCGCTCCTACGCTCGGCTAAGCATCGAGCCTCTGTCACGCTAATAAATTTCTGTTCGCTTGGAAGGACCACCCGTGGCGCAGTGTTTACCGTTTGACGAATCAAAGGGCGGCGCGGCGACAGCTGCAGGGCGCGGGTGACACATCGCTCCGCCGGCCTCCACTTGCTCCCGAGTCCTGGCGGTCGCGCGAGGTCGCCCAGTTGACGTCCATTTGTCTAGCGAGGCCGCTTAAACGTCGCGGGAACGCTATTTATATAACGCGACGCGGGAATCCTCGCCTGCGGTTTTTCTCCTCAACTCGTCAGCCGATAATGACAAAACACAAAGTAAAGCAGCACCACTTGCGGTCTTCTTCGTCGTTCCCATTACTTGCTGTAAACGTCCGGGAAACAATGAAAGGCATTGTTGCAATAACGAGATATATCCACTTTTGGGCGAAAATGATATTTTACTACCATTTCATATACCGAAAGTTGCCCCATCGTGTAGTGTAAGAATGAGACCTGTCCAGGGCATCAGTTCAGAGCAATATAGGAACTGGACTTGTCGACGTAGGGTGTTGGGGCAAGGACCAGACTAGTCCAGGACTTAGTTTTTCGCCGGGCGGTCTAAGGCGCTGCAGTCATGGACTGAGTGGCTGGTCCCGGCGGAGGTTCGAGTCCTCCCTCGGGCATGGGTGTGTGTGTTTGTCCTTAGGACAATTTAAGTTAAGTAGTGTGTAAGCTTAGGGACTGATGACCTTAGCAGTTTAGTCCCGTAGGATTTCAAACATGAGCGGCTGGTCCCGGCGGAAGTTCGAGTCCTCCCTCGGGCATGGGTGTTCGTGTTTGTCCTTAGGATAATTTAAGTTAAGTAGTGTGTAAGCTTAGGGACTGATGACCTTAGCTGTGGCCGAGCCGTTCTAGGCGCTTCAGTCTGGAACAGCGCTGCTGCTACGGTCGCAAGTTCGAATCCTTCCTCGGGCATGGATGTGTGTGATGTCCTTAGTTTGGTTAGGTTTACGTAGTTCTAAGTCTAGGGGACTGATGACGTCAGATGTTAAGTCCAGTAGTGCTCAGAGCCATTTGAACCATTTTGAAATGCATCCAAGAATATTACTGTGTTTGGCGTTACACAAGATGTATTTTTAGATTGTTTCTTCCACCCAAAAAAGTTGTCTCGGTCTAACATTAAGAGTGCTGATACTGAAGAGTTTACTCTTTCATGGTACAGGTTCTTTAAGCGCTGCACTGCACACACGCATGTAGTTCGCTGTAGTGCAGCCTTATCACAACTTATCATGATTTGCTCATTAAGAAAACCGCAACAATACCGTCTTTTCCTGAGCAAAAACTTCATAATGTGCCTCTGCCAGTTAAATCCCATAAATATAAATATTTCACGGAGCTTTCCGAGAAGTATGAGCCAGCCTCAGACATGAAATTTTATAATAATGTGGTCTGTGACAGAACTGTTACGGACGCTACATACAGATCATCAGAAGGAGAAGTTCAGTGAACTTCTCATCAGCCTTCCACAAGACACTTACTCAGCATAATAACTTCTCCTCTCAAGCAGCTGTTTGTGTGGGCATACTAAGAGACAGAGATTCCGACCACACACTGAGGTGACAAAAATCATGGGATACCTTCTAATACTATGTCGGATCTCCTCTTGCCCGTCGCAGGGCAGCAACTCGACGTGGCATAGACTCAATACGTCGTTGGAAGTCTCCTGCAGAAATAGTGAGTCATGCAGCCTCTATAGTCGTCCATAACTGCGAAAGCGTTGCCGGTGCAGGATTTTGTGCACGAAATGAGCTGTCGATTGTGCGCTATGAACATTCGATGGGATTCATATAGGGAGATCATGCGCTCGAACTGTACCGAATATTCTTCAAATGATTCACGTACAGGCCGGCCGGAGTGGCTGAGCGGTTCGAGGCGCTTCAGTCTGGAACCGCGCGACCGCTACGGTCGCAGCTTCGAATCCTGCCTCGGGCATGGGTGTGTGTGACGTCTTTAGGTTAGTTAGGTTAAAGTAGTTCTAAGTCCTAGGGGACTCATGACCTCAGATGTTAAGTCCCATAGTGCTCAGAGCCATTGATTCACATACAACTGTGGCCCGGGGACATGGCGCATTGTCATCCATAAAAATTCCTTCGTTGTTTGGAAACATGAAGTTCATGAATGGCTGCGAGTAGCAGAACACAGCCCACACCTATTGAAAGCGGGACTAATCTGCATAGATCAGGGTTTTTTTATTCATGTAGGGACCAACTGACATTGTCACGAGTCCAGGACAGGTGCTGTAGGCGATGTGATATTAGCAAAGGCACTAGCTTCGGTCGTCTGCTGCCATAGTCCATTAACGCCAAAATTCGCCGCGTTGTCCTAACGCATATGTTCGTCGCACTTTCAGTATTGATTTCTGCTGTTGTTTGTCTGTTAGCACCAACAATACTACACAAATGCCGCTGCTCTCGGCCGTTAAACGAAGGCCGTCGACCACTGCATTGTTTGTGGTGAGAGGTAATGCCTGAAATATGATATTCTCAGCGTACTCTTGACACTATGGATGTCGGAATGTTGAAAGCTTAATGTTTTCCGAAATGGTATGTCCTGTGCATCTAGCTGCAACTACCATTCTACGTCCATATTCCGTTATTCCCGTTGTGCGGCGTTAATCTGGACGGAAACCTTTTCACAGGAATCACCTGGGTACAAATGACAGATCTGCCAATTCACTGCCCTTTTATACCTTGTGCTCGCGGTACTACCGCCATCTGTATATGTGCATATACCTGGCCCATGAGTTTGTCAACTACAGGAGAAACCTAATCTGAAAAACCAGCGTCGGTGGCCAATGATGCTAATTCCTAGAATACAAATGCAGTTATTAGTAGTATTTTTTCACCTGTTTATAAATGGTTCTTCTTGATAAATATCGGATAGAAGTAGAGTGTAATGATAGCTCCAGTCTCAATTGCACTGTTAAATACAAGTTAGCGAAAGCCAGTCTGCACCAAGGGCGGGAGCAGTGCAGATGTCAAATGTAACGAATTGCTCTGACGTCATCTGCAGACCAGGCCTGGCGGAAGCTTAGTGACTCATGGTGGCACACAAAGAAAACAAAACGCAGAGTCTATTTGGGGCAGAAGGCGAAGGCAGGGCCAAAAAGAAAGGATGCGTCGCCCGTAATGAATGACTGGAACCGTTTCCCTCGCGATACGGCCGTACGTCATAAGAGTCTCGTCTGAGTCCATAGCCGGAGCCAATTGAAGGACGACCTACCGACACGCAGGAGCCGTGTCAATAAGCGCCACAGCCAACGAAATGGACACATGAAGTTCTCGACGCATAGTGACGGAACGGCCAGAGAGGGGAAAGAGACTGAGAATAGCTTTCACTTGGATTAGTGATTGGCAAGAGGGGGATCGCGTTGATACCGTAACTTACAGCAGGCCGACACCGCAGTTCCCTTTATGTATGTGCATTATCTCTATTTTCAGCACACACTTCACAGCATTTTCAGACAGTAGAAAACTAATAATTTTCACTTTACACGTCTACTAGGAAGAGAGATGGCACTCACCAAAACAATGTATGAGCTTCAGTCACGATGCATACTAGGATCTAATATATCTACGTAGTTTGGTAAACAATTGTTCCATACTGTCACTGTTTGTGAGCCACAGCGTTTTCACTGTGTTTTATCACAGCGATTTTCATAAGTATGATGTGAATAGCAGTTCCGAACATGCGAAAGAACACGAAAGCTTCAGAACGTTCGAACGACATATATATTGCGTTTCGTGTATATACAGGGCTATTACAAATGATTGAAGCGATTTCATAAATTCACTGTAGCTCCATTCATTGACATATGGTCACGACACACTACAGATACGTAGAAAAACTCATAAAGTTTTGTTCGGCTGAAGCCGCACTTCACGTTTCTGCCGCCAGAGCGCTCGAGAGCGCAGTGAGACAAAATGGCGACAGGAGCCGAGAAAGCGTATGTCGTGCCTCAAATGCACTCACATCAGTCAGTCATAACAGTGCAACGACACTTCAGGACGAAGTTCAACAAAGATCCACCAACTGCTAACTCCATTCGGCGATGGTATGCGCAGTTTAAAGCTTCTGGAAGCCTCTGTAAGGGGAA
Organism: Schistocerca cancellata; assembly: GCF_023864275.1. NCBI lineage: Eukaryota > Metazoa > Arthropoda > Insecta > Orthoptera > Acrididae > Schistocerca > Schistocerca cancellata. The sequence goes on from NC_064626.1 coordinate 882,738,902, forward strand.
ATCAACGGGTCGGCCTGCAGTGAGCGAAGAAACGGTTGAACGTGTGCGGGCAAGTTTCACGCGTAGCCCTCGGAAGTCGACGAATAAAGCAAGCAGGGAGCTAAACGTACCACAGCCGACGGTTTGGAAAATCTTACGGAAAAGGCTAAAGCAGAAGCCTTACCGTTTACAATTGCTACAAGCCCTGACACCCGATGACAAATTCAAACGCTTTGAAATTACGGCGCGGTTGCAACAGCTCATGGAAGAGGATGCGTTCAGTGCGAAACTTGTTTTCAGTGATGAAGCAACATTTTTTCTTAATGGTGAAGTGTACAGACACAATGTGCGAATCTGGGCGGTAGAGAATCCTCACGCATTCGTGCAGCAAATTCGCAGTTCATCAAAAGTTAACGTGTTTTGTGCAATTTCACGGTTTAAAGTTTACGGCCCCTTTTTCTTCTGCGAAAAAAACGTTACAGGACACGTGTATCTGGACATGCTGGAAAATTGGCTCATGAAAGATTCAGTGTTTAAACCTCCTCTACCAAGAAACGTGCCAGAACTGCGAGCTCGTATCAATAATGCTTTCGAACTCATTGATGAGGACATGCTGCGCCGAGTGTGGGAGGAACTTGATTATCGACTTGATGTCTGCCGAATCACTAAAGGGGCACATATCGAACATTTGCGAATGCCTAAAAAAACTTTTTGAGTTTTTGTATGTGTGTGCAAAGCATTGTGAAAATATCTCAAATAATAAAGTTATTGTAGAGCTGTGAAATCGCTTCAATCATTTGTAATAACCCTGTATTTCGGGTAAACAGAGAATGTACACAAAATCAAGCTACTATGCCTTTAACTGAAGAATAATTGGGTAAAGAATCCATCAGCGAGACGGTGGATTTAAACACAACACTGCTTTGCTTGATACAATCCTGTCGATGTGGTGTCGCCATGAAAATGAAACTGAGTGGACAACTATTTTAAAAGAAGTCTTTGTAACCTTAGTCTCTTAAAATTATTTGTTTTAAAGTGTACTATTGTAATTTCGTTCTTTAGCCATTCATGTGGAACACTGCAAAAATTACGTGCTTTAGCGCATGCAAACATCTGAAATTATCAGAAATTTATTAATGACTTCATTATATAGTCCATCTCCAGTGTCTGAGTACTGAACATTTTTATCATCTTGTTCGGTAGCAATCAAACCTTGAACATGTACGATAGATGCCAAAATATTAAATAATCTGCCACTGAATATAAACCATTTGATGATGATGATGTAAAAAGTTTGATACAGTATTTTTAAATTTTAACATGGGCCAAAGCACAAACATTTAGCACCGTTGTATTTGAAAACGGCTTAAACCCGAAATGATTTGTAACAACAATGTCTCGACAACATAATTCATCTAATCTTTGTCAACAGTATTTGTGCTTCCCCTGCGTACACTTAGAAGCACAGCTTCATCGTCAGTGCTTCAGAAGTTATACCTGTGAGAGTTGTACAGGACGGGAAAATCAAAGTGGCCCGGAGAACAGAGCTCAGGGTACAAAGAAATATAGCAAAGGAAATGAAATACAGTACTGACCAGACTATAGCAGATGTTGAAAGTGACCGGCATTCATTTCTTTACACTCTTAAGCCCTAGTCAGCAAGTTGCTGAAGGCGAAGAGAAGCGGGAGTGATGGAATTGCTGCAGTCTCATCCGAAATGTCCTGCTGAGTTCTTGAAGACTGTGAGGGTTGTTGCGATACACTCCACACAAATTAATCGCACAGTGGCAGACCAGGTAACTTGGGTGGCCAGCCGGGGCCCCGACCGGACTGACCTCTGCTAACAACTCTGTCAGGTGTGAAGATCGTATAAATGCGCTTCAAAGTTCGGCCGGCTGTATCGGCGATTGCTCCAAACTGTTGGAAAGAACTATAGGTCTTTTCCTCCTCCGTTAATGCTGCCACAGATTCAAGTCCAATCGTATCCACTCATCCGGACCACTTTTGTTTGCCCCACCCAGTTTACGATGTTGTGCTGGAGCACACAGAACTGCAGAAGAATATATGTAGAATTTTGTTAAAACTGCGAATTTCGATAATTTTTGTAATTATCGCGTCACAATGAAGTAACTTACTCGCACTGTTTACATTGTTATCTTCACATACACAGTTTTCCAAGACGTCACTGCGAGTTGAAAAGAACATCGCAAATTGCATGGCTGTTTCAGCAGTACGAAGATAATAAATCAGTTACTTGTTGTACAACACAAATTGATCTTTAAAAAACATTTAACTTAGATATTTGACCGTAAAATTAACCGTGAGCGCTAGTATTGCAAGTTACAAAACAGTTACCAAGGCAGTACAGTGTAAATGTAAGTGTCTGTACAGGGAGCAAACTGTCTAAATGACGCGGCTTTACGACAGGAATAAAAGTTAGTACTCTGTGTAGGAATACAATATGCGCTAACCCGTTATGCAATGCGTATTAATCGTTTATTAACTTGATAAATTAACAGAGTTTATTAATAATGAAGTTATAGTTGTAACAGATTCGATAGTATGAGAGAAAAGAAAAGTGGGAAGAGAAACGATTGTTCCCCTTTAGGAGCGCCATTGAACTTGATTTTCTTCTTTGTTTCCCAATAACTCTTCACCCTCTCAGAATGCTCCTTCTTCCGTTTTACTGTCCATTTTTTACCAGGCTGGCGCGATGTTCTTTCCTCAAACTTAACGCTTGTGATTTTATTCCGACACTCAGTACGGTCTTCGATTCTTTTTCCTTTTTCCTTTTTTTTTGTTTTGTTGATCTGCTGATCTGCTTTCAGCCATTCTGTACCGTATTTACTCTTTCTTATAATACTGAAAAGTTTCCTAGCTGTTCTGGAGCATTCCATCCTGTAGATATGCGTATAAAAATTGGCTCGGCATTTTCTGATTTAATCTGTTACTATGTTGTTCTTCATATAGAGCTCGTTTTGTGGTCTCTTCATCCAAATGCCATTTTTGTTGATTGCCCCGTAAATCTTCCTGAGAATTTTTCTTTCCTGCTTTTCTATTTCCCTAATTTTTGAGTGACCATCAATCACCATTGTTTCAGTTGCGTAGATTGCTTCTGGAAGAATCACTGTTCTATAGTGCCTTAATTTTGCGTCTGTCGATATGCACTTCTTGTTGTAATGCGTCCATGTTAACTTATAGGCCTTCTGGATCTTGTTGATTCTTCGTTCATTGGCGATTCGGCTTAATCCTGAGGACTGTATAGTTTCTCCGAGGTATTTAAAATGGCAGACTTATGCAATTTTACCATGTTTTGTGACTAAAGGGGATTTATTTTCTGGCTGTCTTTCCATATATTTAGTTTTTTCATATCTGTAGTCCGGTTTTTAGTGAAATTTCGTTTAGTTTTTACACTGCGTGAATCGATTCTGTTCTGTTATTGGTGATAATTACAATATCGTTAGCGAAAGCAATACACTTGACTTTAATTAGGTTCTCTTTTTTGATACCAATTTGGATGACCCGTAAGTGTCTGATGTGTGTGATTTTTCGTGTCTTCCATGATTTTAAACAGGTTTCACTGTACACGGAATCGTATGCTTTCCTAATGTTGATGGATGTAATTACTGTGTTTCGTCCTCATTTGTAATATCATCTTTAAGCACCAAGTATGTTCCGCACATGATCGTCCTTTTCTGAATCCGGCCTGGTATTCACCAATTAGTGAGTCTACTTGGGATTCTGTTCTGTTTAAAAATGCTTTGGAAAGGATTTTGTAAGCGACTGTGAGCACGGAAGTTCTTCTGTAATTGTTGAAGTCTGTCTCGTTGCCCTTTTTGTGTAGCGTGTGAACTAGAGCCCATTTCCGGTCTTTGGTATTTGCTCCGTCATCCTTAGGTCTGATATTGTATGACATAGTTTCTTCATAAGTACAGGATCTTTCATTTTCCAGAATTCAGCAATGATCCCATCTTCTCCTGGTGCTTTGTTATTTTTCTACTGTTTGACTATCTCCATAATTTCTTCGAGATCCGGGGCATGTGAGTCTGGGTGCGTGAATACTGGAGAAGAGAAGACAAGTTTTTCTTGGGGTGGTTCGAAGTTGAGGGGGGAACTGAAATATTGGGCTAAGATTCTACAGTAGTTTTCGTGTTAGTTTCCAAAGAGCCATCGGGTTTTTTGAAGCACAAGCTAGGCGCTTTGTATCCCTGTAAGTTTTCTCTAGAAGTCTTATAGAAATTTCTTGTATTATTTTTGATGAAATTTTGCAGCATTTCCAAGAATCTGTTGTTATATCCCCGTTTTTTTCTAATTATTTCTGAGGTTTGTTTTTGGGTTTTAAGAAAGTTCTCCCAGTTTTCTTCAGTTATGTGACTGCTTAATTTTTTCCACGCAGTTATTCGGTTGTGGACTGCCTGATCGCAGGTTGCATTCCAACAGCGATGATTCCTGGTGCGAGGGGGTTGTCCTAATTTGATGGCTTCCTGAATTTTCTCTGTTAGTTTCTTCCAGTCTGTTGATTTTTCCTTGTTGATTTTCATGATGATTTTTCCTTGTTGGATTTCAGATATTCCGGATCTGGTTTGGTACTTTTGGGTGGCCTTTTTAGCATTCCGTTGGGTTGGAATTTTGTTTTCATTTGGAGAAGATGATGATCTGATTCAAAGACACCTTTGCGGGTTCTGACGTTTAGAATTTGTTTTTTATTTTCCTTGGAAATCGCGACATGGTCAGTTTGGTATTCACCCTGTCTAAGATTGGGTGATCTACATGTGGTTAATTTATATGCAGGTTTTTGACATTGGGTACTCATGATTTAAGTCCGAAGTTTCTTCAGAAGTCGTTTAGTTTTTCACCGTTCTTGTTGGTACGTTTCTGTTTGGTATGGGGGCCAGCGGCAGCTCTGATTTTTTTTCCTTGCCTAACTGTGCCTTAAAAGCAGCTAATAAGATTTTCACATGGTGCATTGGTAATTTATTTGTTGTTTTTTCTAGTGTTTCCCAGAAACTGTCCACAGTTTCAGGGTTGATCTTATTGTGGTGATTTGTGGGGGCGTGCACATTGATAAAAGTGTAGGCTTTATTAGGTGATTTTACTGAAAGCAAGAAGACTCCTTCATTGGAAGACGTGGTCAATAACTGGGTCGAGTACGGAAGTGTGTACGGGGAATCCAGTTCCGAATGATTCAAATGGTTCAAATGGCTCTGAGCACTATGCGACTTAACTTCTGAGGTCATCAGTCGCCTAGAACTTAGAACTAATTAAACCTAACTAACCTAAGGACATCACACACATCCATGCCCGAGGCAGGATTCGAACCTGCGACCGTAGCGGTCGCTCGGTTCCAGACTGTAGCGCCCAGAACCGCACGGCCACTCCGACCGGCTCCAGTTCCGAAAAACTGTAGTTCGTCTCTTACTTTTATGGCAGGATTGCCCTTGTAGATCCTGTAGTTCTCTGCGTTAAAGTGTCTTTCATATACATCGTAGGAGCCGTCAACCGCATTTTCTCTGGTACTTTGGCAGATATTTGCGCTGCACTCAGCCCAAACAAGCACTGCTCATAAAGTCTTTGATGCGACACCTACCGTCGACGGAAAGCGTCGGTTTCTCCCTCATTAAAACAAAATGATGTTTAAAGTGGAATTTTACGTGCCCATTCCGCATAGCGATCCCAAGTTAGTCTAGTGCGATATTCCTTTTATGGAGTAAGCAGTACTCCAGTAGCAATATTGCCACCCTGACCCGCGCTGACATCTCCTGCCATGCACAAGTGCTGCTGAGTCGCTCCTGGAGTACTGGTTATTCTTAGTGTTTTACCGTTCCATTAATACATAACGATAAAACGAATATCGCTCCAAACTAATTTGGGGCCCCTCTGTCGACTAGGACACTGCAAAAGTAATTTTATTTGTAATGGGAAACAAACCGACGCTTTCCGTCATAAATAAGACGCAATTAGCAGGATTCATTTGGTCGGACTCCAGTTACACGTTCTACCCGTTGTAAAATAGAAATTGCAAATACTTGCCAGGCGAGTCTTAGGAGAGACACACTGTATATATACTGCCGGGAAAAAGTTAGTACATCCTTTTAGAGTTTTCCTATTCATTCAAGAGTTATTGTTACGAAAGACCATATGGAGTACATGAAACGATTACACATACAGATCAACAGCACAAGCGGTTCTGAGGTACCAGGTTCACCCATGCTGAATGACCCATACTAGTGCGTGGTGTTGCCTTCACGGGCGGCAGTGGAGCGCTTAGTATGACTTCCAGTCGATCATGCAGATGGTCACTCCTCATACCATCGTATCCCACATGTGCTAGATTGGAAACAAGTGCGAAGATCGTGTGGCCAGGGAAGATGCTGCGCGCTCAACAGAGCACGTTGAGTTTCATGGAGAGTGTGCGGGTGAGCATTATCCGCCGGCCGCTGTGGCCGAGCGGTTCTTGGCGCTTCAGTCCGGAACCGAGCTGCTGCTACGGTCGCAGGTTCGAATCCTGCCGCGGGCATGGTTGTGCGTGATGTCCTTAGGTTTAAGTAGTTCTAAGTCTAGGGGACTGATGACCTCAGATGTTAAGTCCCATAGTGCTCACAGCCATTTGAACCTTTTTTTCAGCATTATCCTGTTGCAACAACAGATCACTCTCTCGTCGCAAGAACGGTAAAAGAACGGGTGTAATAACTATTTTGCACTACCCAGCACTGGTTAGCGTTCCCACCAGAAACAACAATGGTGAACGATAGTTGTAGCTTATCGCACCCCGGACCATAATATTGTGTGTGTTGTGGGTTGGCAGGAGAGCCAACTCGGTATACTAGAGGAAGTCGAAAGGCACGCGTTTTAGCTCTCGCAGGCTGGCGTGAGGTCTGGAACAGGACAAGGAAATTAGACTGTAGAAAAAACTGACGTAGCTGGTGGAATACTTAACTTTAATCCATAAATGGTGAACGTCGCTCTTGACGGTACATGTTTTACAGCATCAATAGTAACTGGTAATGGCGCCTTGCTAGGTCGTAGCACATGACGTAGCTGAAGGCTATGCTAACTATCGTCTCGGCAAATGAGAGCGTACTTTGTCAGTGAACCATCGCTAGCAAAGTCGGTTGTACCACTGGGGCGAGTGTTAGGAAGTCTCTCTAGACCTGCCGTGTGGCGGCGCTCGGTCTGCAATCACTGATAGTGGCGACACGCGGGTCCGACGTATACTAACGGACCGCGGCCGATTTCAAGGCTACCACCTAGCAAGTGTGGTGTCTGGCGGTGACACCACAGTGTGTATTAGACGAATGCACTCTACGAGACAGCGCTCACCAGGTCTACGTCGTACGTGCAATCAACAGTCACTTTCGAGAAGGCATAATGTGTTTTCATCGCTGAATACCACGTAGCGCCGTTCCACTTTCCAAGTGGTCCTCTGACGGCACCCATCGATTCTGTGGCGTGAGTGGAAGATGAGCTAGAGGTGTACGTGCCCGTAGTCTCACTGCTAATAATCGGCTCGCAGTAGTTCATGCTGGCACGTCTGGGATCACAAGTCTTCTTGTCTGTGCTGTGGTAGCTGTACGATCTGCCACTGCTGCCCTCATAATACGTCGATCCTGGCGGACGTCTGTGCTGAGTGGACTTCCAGAACCTCGCCTTACAGGTGTAAGAATGTTCACGTGACCACTGATACCAGCATCGTCGTTCAACTGACGCAGCACGTCAAACATGTGTGCCAATTCTCCGAAAGACCATCCCGCTACCCGAACGGCCACAGTTTGACCTCTTCCTAAGTTGGCTGTAGGAGGCACGAGTGCGTCTCCATGGCATGGTTGGCCCCTTGCTTCGCACGCTTGCACCACACTGAGCCTTCTGGCTGTGAGAATTCCACTTAAGAGGTAGACACGAATAGCGCTCTCTTCATTCCAGAAAGTGGCGAGATTGGGCTGAGCAAAGGTTGGGAATTTGTATGGGCGCTGATAACCGCGAAGTTGAGCACCCCACAAACCAAACATCATCATCATCATCATCATTACGCTATCAGATGGTGGACAATGTTGAAACCATTATCAAAACATTTGCCATCCCCCAAGTGGCATATGCCGTTATCGGATCAAGATCGACGTCATCTTCCCAGTTGCACTATTTTTTGTTCCATTTGAGAGACTTTGCGTTATACGTGATAGATTACATTGTAGGGAAGGACTTTTGTTAGAAACAAAATTTTCTCTGAAGTTCCCCGGGTATGTCAGTCATTTTTTATATTCGTTTATGCCCTTGAGAGGCAGCAAGGCGAAGGCACTCAGCGGATTTCGTATGAAATGTGTGTCGCACGTAACCCATGCGCGAAAGCAGGTAGGCCGAGCTTCTAAAAATACCTTTCTCTGCTTCGATACATTCATTCTTAAGCTTCTGTTGTTGAAATTCACTCTACCAATTTGCTGGAGTGGATGGTATGCACTGCACATCTGGTTAGTAGACCCTGCTAGATCGGTGAAATCTCTTCGTCGCAGGACCGGCAAACTAAACAAAAAGACGTCTAGAGTCGTCAGGAAGCGTCAACGAACATTTTGTCTCTAACAGAAACTGTTCCTCAAAAAGTGATCTATCCCCCATAGACAATTGCTGCAAAGACTTTGAAACATCCAGTACGCAGGGAGTAACGGGTGTAAATGCAGTTATTTGCGTTGGTACTGAAGACGGTGTAGTGAATAACATTGCGTCAGTATTTAGGTCATTCCCAGACTTATTATTTTAGCTGTTAGGTGTAGCATGTCTTCAGGTTGGTTAGCACCACCAAGTACATGTGTCAACGTTAAACCATAAATGCTTATTTTGCCTTGGGCAGCAGGACAAGTGATGACCTGTGGGCACATAGATGCAGAAGGTTAGTCTATACTAATATGGCTAGTCCACTTATTGATGCAGTTAAGACTGTGCACAAAAAATCAGGTCATGAAGTTTCTGACACATTTGTGGGAAGACTTTGACGCAGAGGAAAGACAACCATCACACTGTGTACATACAGCATTAAGGTACTACACATAAAAATATTCGAACTCATACCCGTTTGTGTGTTTCTGTGTATTTATATGTAGAAGAATTTTCTCGCTGTTGATAGGACTCCGCTGAATTCATTTTCAGACTTTCATTTCAGGATGGACTGGGCTTTTATATGAGAGGCTACTGTATTTCCAAGGTTTCTGAGGTATCTAGTTTGAAGTCTTTGAGTTGAACATGTAGCACCCTTAAATCTGTCTCTATATGGTCAGTATGGAGGGTCAGCAATTCTTGATTTATTATTTTGTTTCAGACAGAAAGCAGAAAACTGTTCCTTGAAGTTTGTGGAAATGTTCCTCGCAGTTTGTCCCATGTAAAAGAAGTTGCTGTTCTCGCAAGTTATTTTGTAAACACAAGATTGCTTGAACTTGTCAGAGAGACTTGGTTCGTGAATTAATTGTTAGCCAGTTTGTTCTTTGTAGAGAAACTTTCATCTTTGTACAGTTTCAGTAATTGTTCCGTAACTTGTAATACTTGCGTTCATGTCTAATTTCAATCACTAGCAAGAAAACACTGTATTATTAATTTTTCTGTAGAATGCTCGTATTTAAGCTAAACTTTGTTTAAAGATTTAATTATTTTGTAAATCTCGTGACCAATTTATTAGCTTTGTTCTACTGGAATATCTATATAATCTGACAGTTTCTGTGAAACTTCGAGTCGCATCTTTGAAAAGTGCTAGCCAGCATGTAGCGGAGTAAACACCGTTTGGTAGTTAGTTCACTGCGATGTGATATAAAACAGAAATCTTCAACATTCGTAGGTATACTGTACGTTTTAACAAATATCTACGAAAGTGCTTCTGTAAATCTGTACACGTTCTTTACAACTCCGCAAATTGGAATTAAGAACACACTACAAACACTCACAGACACGCATTTCTGTCGTGTTGACAAAGTAACGATGGTCCTAACAACTGAAAATATTGACGATGAAAATGAACTTATAAATGTACATTACTGAACGAGAATCGCTATTGATAAGACAGTAGACTGATTTTATGTTTTTCAGTCATTTCAGTGTCTCGGCTTTGCCAAAAATAGTCACCACGGCGACCAAGAAACATTGATATATTTTTAAAAATTAAGATGTTGTCCAAATCTTAGCTAGCCGAAAAATTGTTGCTAGCGATGTAGGTCACGGAAACTTAAAGTCCCTGAGACCCGCCCTCGGACATGGCGTGGCACCGAGCGAGCCTCACGCTCCTGTCCCCGGCGTGAATGTGTAAGTAGGCTGTTTATGTTTTCTTATTGGCAACGTTACGTAGCGCTCTGTATGAAAATCACTGGCTGTGCTGTGTGCAGTCTGTGGCTAGTTTGCATTGTTGTTGCCATTGTAGTGTTGGGCAGCGGCAGCTGGATGTGAACAGCGCGTAGCGTTGCGCAGTTGGAGGTGAGCCGCCAGCAGTGGTGGATGTGAGGAGAGAGATGGCGAAGTTTTGAAATTTGCAATACTGGATATCATGAACTGCTATATACATTATGACTTTTGAACACTATTGAGGTAAATACATTGTGTGTTCTCTATTAAAATCTTTCATTTGCTAACTATGCCTATCAGTAGTTAGTCCCTTCAGTAGTTTGAATCTTTTATTTAGCTGGCAGTAGTGGCGCTCGCTGTATTGCAGTAGTTCGAGTAACGAAGATTTTTGGTGAGGTAAGTGATTTGTGAAACGTATAGGTTAATGTTAGTCAGGGCCATTCCTTTGTAGGGATTTCTGAAAGTCAGATTGCGTTGCGCTAAAAATATTGTGTGTCAGTTTAAGCACAGTCTTGTATATAATTTTTCTAAGGGGACGTTTCATATGCAAGCGAGGCCAGAGATTTGCGGCGCGCGAGCCGCGTTATGCGGCCTGTTGCTGCAGTAATGAGCTCCGAGACGTTCCATCACTGGGTCCATGTCAGTTCGCCGCATTGGTATTCTGAGCTTAACGTTACGTGTCATGAAAAAAATTCTGTGGAGAGAAAATACAGCTCAGAGACATTGTGAATAGCAATAACAAACATGGAACACTCAATAACCATTCAAATTACCATAAACCGATAAGAGTTAAAAGAGTAAAAAATGATGAGATGTTTTCAATATGCACATAGCTGTACGAAAGCGATTTGTTCACAACTACCGGTTTCACGTCAGTATAGACGCATCTTCAGGTTTGTCTGTCAAGAAAACAAATAATAGTTTGAAATTTTATGAAATGGTAGAAAAACCGAACCACAGATAGAATTGGCAATCAAAATCAAACAGCGACAAGTACTCACAATGGCTATATTTTCATCATAAACTGAAACGCCAAAGAAACTGGTATAAGCATGCGCATTCAGAGATATGTAAATAGGCAGAATACGGCGTTGCGATCGGCAACGCCTATATAAGACAACAAGTGTCTGGTTCAGTTGTTGGATCAGCTACTGTTACAATGGCAGGTTATCAAGATTTAAGTGAGTTTGAACGTGGTGTTATAGTCGGCACACGAGCGATGGCAAACAGCGTCTCCGAGGTAGCGGTGAAGTGGGGATTTTCCCGTACGACCATTTCACAAGTGTACCGTGCGTATCAGGAATGCGGTATAACATCAAATCTCCGACATCACTGCGCCCAGAAAAAGATCCTGCACGAACGGGACCAACGACTGAAGAGAATCGTTCAACGTGACAGAAGCGCAACCCCTCCCCAAACTGCTGCAGTTTGATACGTCTGACACGTACGCACCCATTCTGTGTGATCACCTGTATCCATTCATGTCCATCGTGCATTCCGACGGACTTGGGCAATTCCAGCAGGACAATGCGACACCCAAAACCTCCAGAATTGCTGCAGAGTGTCTCCAGGAACACTCTTCTGAGTTTAAAAACTTCTAGCCGGCCGCGGTGGACGTGCGGTTCTGGCGCTGCAGTCCGGAACCGCGGGACTGCTGCGGTCGCAGGTTCGAATACTGCCTCGGGCATGGGTGTGTGTGATGTCCTTAGGTTAGTTAGGTTTAAGTAGTTCTAAGTTCTAGGGGACTTATGACCTAAGATGTTGAGTCCCATAGTGCTCAGAGCCATTTGAACCATTTTTTTTTAACTTTTGCTGGCTACCAGACTCCCCAGACACGAACATTATTGAGCATGTCTGAGATGCTTTGCAACGTGCTGTTCAGAAGAGATCTCCACCCCTCGTACTTTTACCGATTTATGGATAGTTCTGCAGGATTCATGGTGTCTGTTCCCTCCAGTACTACTTCGAACATTAGTCGAGTCCATACTGCGTCGTGTTGCGGGAATTCTGCGTGCTCGCGAGGCCCTACACGATATTAAGCAGATGTATCAGTTTCTTTGGCAATTTAGTGTATTTATGCATAATTATGGGATACCAGGATTCGGGAAGTTATCGATCTTAAGACTCAAACCTCATTGGCAGATTGTCATAATAAACTTGAGTACACCCAAAAGATATTACATCAAAGGTGTACAGAATGAATGATGAATGAGCCAGGCCTAGAAAAAAGCGAGGTACAAATAAAAAAAATGATCAGTGGGACACTAATATGGATTGAGATAAAGTGCATAAAAATTAACTGACGATAGAGGAGGTACTATATGTACAGGAGAGGATATCATCCGAAAAATAATACTATAGTATGGAACCGAAACGTCGACAGTGAAAGAAATATGAAAAATAGATTACCGGATAACACCCCGTAGGATATATTTTCGGATTCGGTAGACACCAACTGCATATATTCGATGTAAGAAAAACTTAAAATCCCGTATGATGTGCGTATATCTGCCGTATTGCTAACAGGCTGATGTGGTTAAAGCAGCTCATGGTCTTCGGCCTTCCAGTGTATCGCTAGGCTCCACGGGCTGCATGCACCATATCGGCCTGTTTGCAATACGGCGGATATATGCACAGCATACGGGATTTTAAGTTTTACTTGCATCTGTTTTATACAGCTGGTGTGTGCTTGAGTACTGTAATACATCATACGGGATATTACCTGATCTGGCACATTCAGTAGTCATGCTTTGTACATTTTGACAACCAACTAGGCTACTGCGGTTTGATTCTTAACGTGGATAATTTTCCGAATACTGGAATTCCGTAATTGTCCATCTCATTAAGCAGATATAACCATTACATACTTGAAGATACATCTTTACTGACGTGAAACCGGTAGCTGTAAATAAAGCTCTTTCATACAGCTATGCAGCATTTGGAGACATTGCTCCTACGAACACCAGTGGTAAATTCCCTGTTGCTAACTGATTTCAAGAAGATTTCGCAATCTATTCGCTGTGATGAATAACGTACGCACCTTTCATTTGATACACCGATTCTAGCCCGTCCCTTGCAACCTCTGCAGAAATATCCCCAGGACAAAAATGGATAACAGTGCAAAGCCAAAACATCGAAAGTCGTAGCAAAATACTTGAGGTTTCCGTGATCACAAATGCAGTTTATTAACTTAAATCAACCGTCGCCAAGTCCGCCTCTTCGATCAAACACCGCCTCCAGCTAGGTAATCGCTCAGCTGTTTGATACGAAAGCTGTTTGGACTAAGCACGAACGTGCACAAAAGCCGCATCACTGGCGTAAAGAATCGTAAAGAAATGATTGGAATTCCCCGCCAACGCAAGGAAATGCCTTAAAAACACTTAATAAATTTTCGTACTGCAAGTTTCTAAATCGGTATGAGCCCTAAATTTCAACGAAAAAACCAATAAGAGAGTAAAACAGCGTCCGCAGCACAGAAGACCGAAGATTCGCCTGCTATACTCAGTAAGACCGCCGGCTGACTTCTAGACTGCGAGACTTTCCAGCCACCATGCAAAAAAGTTTGATGGCTGTCAGCCTGTCGGATCCGAAGCTCTGGTGCGCATCCACAAGTGTACTCCTCTTCACGTTACACATTAATGACCTGCGATAAAGTATTAATAATACCTCAGACTTTTTGTAAAAGCTGTAATTATCGTTAATAAAGTACTATCTGAAAGAAAGACTCTGCATATAAACTCTAAGACCAAAAACAGACACACCATGAAAGAATCATCCGATTGGGATGGAAACTGGAAGATGTGATGTACATGTACAGTCAAAGAAATGATTATAATTTCGAAAAAATTGAATGATTTATTCAAGAGAAATAAATTCACAAACTGAGCAAGTCAGTAACGCCTTGGTCCATATCTAGCCTTTATGCAAGCAGTTACCCTGCTTGTTATTGACTGATAGAGTTATTCAATGTTCTCCTTAGGGATTGACGGATCTCGAGCCGAATTCTGTCGAATTGGCACGTTAGATCGTCAGAATCCCGAGATGGTTGAAGGGGCCCGCCCATAGTGCTCCAAACGTTCTCAAGTGGGGAGAGATATGGTGACCTTGCTGGACAAGGTAGGGCTTGGCAAGCATGAAGACAAGTAGTAGAAACCCTAGCCGTGTGCGGGAGGACATTATCTTGCTGAAATGTAATCCCAGGATGGCTTGCCCTGTAGGGCAACATAATGGGCCGTAGAATATCGTCGACGCACCGCTGTGCTGTAACACTACCATGGATAACGAGCGAAGGGGTCCTGCTATGAAAAGAAGTGGCACTGCAAACCATCACTCTTGATTGTTGGGCGGGCAACAGTCAGGTTGGTATGTCACGCCTGTCCGGACGTCTTTTGCCTGGAATCTCAATGACAAGAGTTGAATTGTCTTCAGTGATCAGTCCTGCTTCGAGCTGAGGCCCAATGGTCAGCTAAGAAGTGTCTGGAGGCACCCCGGACAGCAGTAGGAGGATATCAACCTGACTGTCGCCTTCCATAGTGCCCGAGAACTAGGAGTGATGGTCTAGGATGCCACTCCTTTTCATAGCAGGAACCCATTGGTTGTCATCTGCGGCACCCTTACAGCACAGCAGCACGCGGGCCGTTATGGCCGAGCGGTTCTAGGCGCTTCAGTCTGGAACCGCGCGGCTGCTACGGTCACAGATTCGAATCCTGCCTCGGGCATGGATGTGTTGTAAGTAGACTGCTTAGGTTTTTAAGTTGGTAACGTCACCTAGCGCTCTGTATGAAAATCACTGGATGTGCTATGTGCAGTCTGTGGCTAGTGGGCATTGTTGAAATAGTCGCTATTGTAGTGGTGGGCAGTTGGCTGTTAACAGCGCGTAGCGTTGCGCAGTTGGAGGTGAGCCGCCAGCAGTGGTGGATGTGGGGAGAGAGATGGCAGAATTTTAAGAGCGGACGATCTGGACGTGTGTCCGCCAGACTCGCTGTATTGCAGTAGTTCTAATAACGAAGATTTTTGTGAGGTAAGTGATTCATGAAAGGTATTGGTTATTGTTAGTCAGGGTCATTCTTTTGTAGGGATTATTGAAAGTCAGATAGCGTTGCGCTAAAAATATTGTGTGTCAATTTAGTGATGATCAGAATAAGTAAAGTGAGAAATGTCTGAGTACGTTCAGTTCTGCTCAGCTGTTTGAAAATCAAATAACGTAAGAGGTTTATCAGCACAGTCATTCATAAATGTTTCTAAGGGGATGTTTCAGTGTGTGATATCCTTAGGTTGGTTAGGTTTAAGTAGTTCTAAGTTCTAGGGGACTGATGACCACAGATGTTAAGTCCCATAGTGCTCAGAGCAATTTGAAGCATTTGAACAGCGGTACGTCGACGATATTCCACGTTCCGTTTTGTTGCCCTTCAGGGATACTCATCCTAGCCTTCATTTCAGATAAGTAATTCCCGCCCGCACATGGCGAAAGTTTCTATTACTTTTCGTCGCACTTGCCAAACCCTTCTTTGGTCAGTGAAGTCGCCGGATTTCTCACCAATTAAGAACGTTTGCACCGTTACGGGAAGGGCCTTCCAGCCAGCATGTGTTTTTGAAGATCGAACGCGCCAGTCGGGTAGAAATTGGCACGATAGCCCTCAGGACATCCAACAACTCTACACTCAATATCAAGACGAAAAACTGATTGCGTAAGAGCCGGAGTTGGACCAACGCGTTATTGGCTTGTTCAATTTGTGATACTCTTTCTCTTGAATAAATCATCTAATTTTTCTGAAACAGTAATAATTTCTTTGACAGTACGTATACATCACATCTACCGATTTCCGCTCCATTCGGATAATTCCTTCGTGGTACGTCTTTGTGTGTGTGTGTATGTGTGTGTGAGAGAGAGAGAGAGAGAGAGAGAGAGAGAGAGAGAGAGAGAGAGAGAGTCTGTTCTTAGAGTGTATGTCCAAATAGATAAGACTTCATAAAGATGCATGTTATTAGCAACATGCTTTAAGTGTACAGAAACGTAGAACTGTGCACTTCACAACGTTAGAAAAGTCGTGTTCTAAGACTACAATATCAGTGAGTCACATATAGAATCAGTCAATTCATATGAAGGCCTGGATGTAACAATTTGTACGCATGCGAAATGGAAATATGTTATAGTTTCAGTCGTACGTAAAGAAACTGTCAGAAATAGATTCATTAGCAGTATTCTGACAAAATACAGTCAGTATACAACGGAGACTTCTTATAAAATGCTTGTGTACCCCATCTCAGAATATCGCTTAAGCGTGTGGGACCCAATCCAAATAGACCAAACAGGGAATAATGAAGGTAGAAAAAGAAAGCACCACGAATAATCACGGGTTTGTTTGACTCTTGGGAGAGCTTCATGCAAATGCTGAATAGCCTGAACTGGCAGTCACTTGGAGATAAGCGCCAATTATTGCGTGAGAGCCAACTTACACAGTTTCAAGGTCCAGTATTAAGTTAAGGATCTAGGAATAGATTTTAGCTCCTCACGTACCGCTCTTGTAGTGACCTCAAAGACAAGATCAGAATAATTAGAACTTACAGAGAGGTATTTAATCAACCATTCTTCCTGCGCTCCACATGTGCTCGGAATGGGAAGAAACTCCAGCATCACCTATTCACAGCACCCTCTTGTCACGCACTTCACTGTGGTTAACAGAGTGTGTATTAAATGTGCAACTATTATGATCCGTTTTTGACAGAAACCGCAAACAGTATTTTTGGTCATCCCCTTTTCTAACTAAACGCATTTCTCTGAAACGTGTTGCCTCTTGCCAGGAGTTCGTGCAGTATTATTTCCGTCTGTACTAGGAAAGTACCTGATGTCATGGGAACCACTTTGAGCAAGCCTAGCAGACGCTGTTCGCAGCATCCAATATACATTGCAGGTTTCCTTACAACTAACAACAGTAAGAATAAGAAAAAACATTATGTTCGGACCTCAAAACCCAACCTCTAACCCACTGGGTTCGCAATAATTTCGCCAGATCCCAGCTCCTGCTTTTATAACAGCTAAGATTACGCTACTAAGGAAATGTATATCAAGCAAGACTCAAATACACATTGACTGCCCCACTCGAAGTCCGACACGGATAGTGCTCCTCCGCTCTCGTTTCAACAGTCTCGGAAATGACTTTTTACAAAGTTCCATGAAAATATTGTATCTAGGACTAATCGAGTGAAAAAAAAATCTATCCAGCACCCTACCACACAGCACCAGCCTTTATCTTGTCTTAATTTGAAATATGGTGACCATGAGGGTGACATAGTTGTTAAGAGCAATGTCCTGATTAGCATTCATATGAAGTAGACTCTACCCGTATCAAGGAGGTCAGTAATATTTACTAGATGGTTCGAAATATCTGAAAGAGGATTTCGAAGAATGATAGCATCCAGAAGGCGAGTGCTTTTTTTTCCTACAGAATTCTTCATGTTATTATTTTTGTAAAGGTTTACGTAATTCCTAACCTGGGAAGCATAATGATATGACTCTTCTTAACGTTTTGAGTGAGCCTCTTCTATAAAACGTTCGGTTTTATCTTTGATGGGTCAGCCGGCCGCTGTGGCCGAGCGGTTCTAGGCGCTTCAGTCTGCGCGACCGCTACGGTCGCAGGTTCGAATCCAGCGTCGGGTATGGATGTGTGTGATGTCCTTAGGTTATTTAGGTTTAAGTAGTTCTAAGTCTAGGGGATTGATAACCTCAGATGTTAAGTGCCACAGTCCTCAGAGCTATTTAATTTTTTGATGGGTCATGTTTACGTTGCTATGTAGCGGGCATTGCCAGTGGATTCGACCTTAACTTTCCTCTCATCACCCACCTGTTTTTGGGAGAAGTTTCATTTCGAACAGTAACAACAGCTATACTCCTGTATACTCTTTACAAAGACCATCCAATGTGTTTTCAAACAAGGTATACCGTTCGATTAAAAAGACATTTACACTTCATTATCACAATAAATAAGTTATGAACTATTACTGATTTCTATGTTAACTGGGAGACATACTTCGCTATAATTAGAATGTTTTCTGAGTATTGTTCCAGTTCTTCATCTGCATCCAGTGCTTGATTTGTGACAGTACGCATCGGTACCCTTGACAAAAAAAAAAAAAAAATCAGAGCCACATATTTCGTGATTTCGTATGTGGGAAAAGATATGCACTGTTGGTGTTCCAAGAAGTGCATACATTGTCTTTTGTGGATGTGCGCAGGTCTTTGTACGATGAGTTGCTGCCTTTTGGGATCAACCATTACCTTTTTTCCTTTATTTTGGCATAACGAAATCATTGTAGTCACCAGTAACGATACTGGATAGGAATGGTTGGTGTTATTCACGAGCCAACTGATGACGAGCAAGAAGAGATGCACATATGGCCGCCCGCCGATTTTTGTGAGTTTGGCTTAGAGCATGCTGTACCAAGACACCCGATATTTGAACCTTCCCCACTGCAGGCCAACGTCGCATGATGGTGGAATGGTCACAGATCATCACATTTTGACAGCCGCTGTGACCGAACAGTTCTAGGCGCTTCAGTCCGGAACCGCGCTGCTGCTACGGTCGCAGGTTTGAATTCTGCCTCGTGCATGGATGTGTGTGATGTCCTTAGGTTATTTAGGTTTAAGTAGTTGTAAGTCTAGGGAACTGATGACGTGAGATGTTAAGTCACCCATAGTGCTTAGAGCCATTTGAACCATTTTTTTCCATCACATTTTCTGACGTGGATTACTTTGGATTAATACGTTTAAGCGATCTTCATCAAATCCTGAAGGTCTTTCTGAATGTAGAGAGACACTAATGTAAAAACGATCCTCCTTAAAACGAGCAAACTTTTCTTGCCGTGATGTGTCGAATGGCATTATTTTCACTCACGGCGCAAATGTTTCTAGTTGTCACACATCTGTTCACCTCAAAAACAAGAAAATGTACGGAATATTCCGATTTCTCCACTTTACACTCCATTTTCTAGCGTCCATATATCCTCGCGCTTTCTCCAAATCTCAAAATGACAATAAGTAAACACAAAAAGCAACATTTAATCATAAATAAAAAATGATAGTCGATAAATAAATCTATAGCAACGGGAATACCAACACGTAAAACAAAAACGCGTCGAACTTATGCAGCTACCTAGTATTTGGTTCAAATGGCTCTGAGCACTATAGAACTTAACATCTGAGGTCATCAGTCCCCTAGAACTTAGAACTACTTAAGCCTAACTAACCTAAGGACATCACACACATCCATGCCCAAGGCAGGATTCGAACCTGCGACCGTAGCAGTCGAGCGGTTCCGGACTGAAGCGCCTAGAACCTCTCGGCCACCACGGCCGGCCCTAGTATTTGGATGTCAGTATGCCAGTGCAACATTATACTACCAGGTACCATAACACTGGACTACCAAAACGATCGTGTTCGGCAATGTTTCTTAATGCAATACGTGTTCCCGCCACTCACCATATGAAATCGCAATGACTTCAATGCGTCTGTTGTCTTTTAATGTCTTTTTAATTCGTGTCATTGCGTGTTTCTTTCAGTTGCCTTTTATTCTGTATTGTAGCAGTTCTTTCCAAGTTTCATCGAGCTGTGTTACTTCGCAATACTTCCCTCATTATGTTTGGTTCACCGGTGTATATTGTAAATATGTTTAGATAGGTTGTTAGAGGGCAGGCTAAAATGACAACATTCACATCGTGGCCTCCACAGAAGCACGTCCTAACAACGATAAAAGAAGGAGTTAAGTAAGGAATCAGCTTGATGACAAATATCAGTAGCAATCAGATAGCCATTGTAAGGTGAAGGACGAGATAAACATCGGGGGATCCCTTCACGGTTGACACAGCTCGTCTTAAGGACTGTGTAAAGCAAATAGTGGCGTATACTTATCGAAGATCGACGACTTACATTTCTGGCTAGACGTAATCGTTGCACTACGCACAGTATCCAGCGAGGAGGGGAGGAGAAAAGTGAGGCGCCTACTGAGCCGATAGCGATCGGAAGCGGTGGTTGCACTCGAGGCCGCCAGAGGCGCGGCGGGCGGCGCCGGACGCGCCGGCGGGGCGGGCCGGCAGTCGGTGCGGAGCCGCCGGAGAGAGCGGATCGCGGCGCGCACGCTGGCTGCAGAGTCCGCGACGGCGACGGCGACGAGTGCCATGCGGCGCGCGGCCGGCGCCGCCACCGGCACTGCCACCGGCTCCCCGCCGCTGCTGCTGCCCCTCCTGCTGCTGCTGGCGCTGCTCGCCGGCGCCTCGTCCGCGCCCCGCAGCCACCTCTACGTCGACGACAGAGTGGTGAGTGCGTGCACGCCGGCGTCTTAACTGACTGCACCTCGATTCGCGAGTGTTTACCCCGTCTTCTCTGAGGGATGGGCGACGGAAAAGCGCAGTCCGGTGCGCTTCGGTCGTTGCGTGTTTCACGCAACCTCTATGAAAGTAGTAGGAAAGAGGTGATTACGATACGTCGTGGGTACTGTTCGTTACTCTTTATTCTTCGTTCAGAACACAGCTTCATTTTGCACAATAACAAGTGGAAACTGAGAACATCGTCTGTTACGTTTTCCATGAACTGACAAATCCTGAGAGCTCTGAAAAAGACATTAACGTATCAAATATTACCGATACTCTGTACAATTAATAACGTGCTGTCGGGTGTTCAGCCGAATTCTTGATCGTATTTCATCCGAAGAGTTCACATAAGGAAACAGCAACTGAACAAGACAACTGGGTCGGTCGTCAAAATATAGTGCGTGAAATGGAATGAACACCTTGGCGAAACACCGGAAAGCACATTATTAATCAATGACGCCGATAAAACCTGAGCCGCGTGGGATTAGCCGAGCGGTCTGAGGCGCTACAGTCATGGACTGAGCGGCTGGTCCCGGCGGAGGTTCGAGTCCTCCCTCGGGCATGGGTGTGTGTGTTGGTGCTTACGATAATTTAGGTTAAGTACTGTGTAAGCTTAGGGACTGATGATCTTAGCAGTTAAGTCCCATAAGATTTCACACACATTTGAACATTTTTGATAAAACCCGAGAGATCACACTGCATAATGATATCAATTAAAAAATTGTAGATATTACTTCTGCTATATTATTTCTGCAAGTGTGTGTGTGTGTGTGTGTGTGTGTGTGTGTGTGTGGGCGCGCGTTATTCTTCTTCAGTTACTCAATACAGGGTGATCGATATAAACCTGAACTATTTCATTGGGTCCTAACCCACCCGGGGTGGGGGTATGTAGAAAGTCCTATGTACAACAATAGACCTCGGACGGCAGCGAAACTACATGGGACCATAACATAGGAAATAAACGACTCTGGTGAGTTATACTTCACAGAGCGTCGCGGAATATAGTGAAACGAGAACAGTTCTGTATCGATACTGGTGGAGGGCACTGCCAACATATGTATGTACGTAATCCGCCAGTTCTCTATTTTCATCTCCCAAAACTGCAAATGTGTCCCATTATTGCTTCAAATGTTATGACTCATTAAATTACTCCAGGTTCACATGGTTCACACTGTATTTTGAGCAATTGGATTTCTGACTATAGTTCAATAAGTTCAGGGATAGGCCTAAGATTTTTTTATTCTGGCGCTTACTGTACTGTTCATTTCAGCCATTGCTGTCTATATGCGACAACGCCAAGATGCAACGTGCTACTGATTCCACGTAAATCTGGGGAGAAATTGTACGTGGTACACTGCCTACAGCAGCATTCTTATGTCCAAACTCAATTCTTTTATCAGAACAATTAACATAAGTATTTACAATATCTTCTGTATCGTGTCAAGGGGATTAATACTACAGATGTGTTACAGCTCAAGCTATGAAGACGTTTCTGACATACAGTATTCTCTATTACATACTTCAAGAAAATTGTTTCGGAAATGTTGAAACTAGCACCTTTGATGCGGTCTATTTTCGATCCTTTGTTGACAGAATGTTTTGTTAATACCGCTATTATACATTGATGCTATAAATGGTTTCTCACGATAAAGAAAACAAACAGCAATAAATCAGCGGAATAATGCTACTATCAGAGCACAAAAGATGCGAAGATGTTGCTCTTAAAACACCTAGACTGAAAAATGGGGTACCAGCTGTCTCTTTCTGCCTTTCTCAGCACCTTCAAAAATTTGCCAAAAAATTTTGGCATGCTAACATATTCGGGTATTTTTTAACATGTAACTCACCTTTCATTCCCACAAGCACCCCTAACAGTAACTCACTCACACAACTAGCCCCTCACTGTAAGTCCCTCATACCCATCCATTCTCAATTGCACTTTTCCACTCACTCATTCAACCCAACTATTGCCGTTATCTCTTTGTGTCTCTCTGTCGGTGTCTCCTGTCTGACAGCCATAATCCCCTTTATTCTGTTCAACTGCTACTGTCTCCTCTCACTGTCATTCTCTCTCTGGCTCTCTCTTACTGCTAATTTATCATTCCTTCCTACTTATTGTTGCTGCCTCTTCTCAGTAACACACACTCTCTCTCTTCCTCGTTGCTATTCTCAGATACTCTGTCTCTCATTATCACTAGAACCCATCCAGTATTGGAATCCACGGCTGGGTTTTGGTACCCAAAAAAACAAGTGTTTGGGGTGTTTCTCGATAACAGGTAAGGATTTTTGAAAACGGTCACATTTCTCTTTTAGATAAACGCCTAGAACATACGTTGTTAAGGTTTGAGCAATTTGTTGCGGTTATTTATTATTTAGATTTCGTCTCAGACTTTATTTTACGTGTTGAAGTAGGTAACTTCGAACCTCGGTGTCTTGGAAATGGATAAAGATATCAAGAAAAATTTCAATGTTATTCGATATCGGGATCACTGGAATATATCGTAAAAATTTCCTCCATTTGCTGTGCCTAACCCTCTTGGAATCCCTTTGCATAGCGGTCTTGGAATCTGCGACAGGGTTTTAGTCCACTGGTGCGCGCATGGTGCCTCCATAAGCCCCATCAAGCCCATCGTAGACCACACTAAACGCATTTTCCAAGAGCTGGAGAAATGTGGTACTATTCATATTTTGACCCTGTACTGTAAAATAGCGTATACAAATAGTTCCTAGCGTATAAAAATAGTTCGCTGTGTATACAAATAGTTCCTAGCCCAAGTCCTATCCAAATCGCTTCACCCTATATCTTATCACCTGCAGAACCCGAGGTATGAGAATCGGAAAATCCCGTTTTTGTATGAGCATCGCTTTGAGATATATTAGGTATGCATGCTGTCATATGGATACCTAATGCATGCATGACTAATAAAAAAAATAGATCATTCTGACACATTTAGCTAGTGATCGTAATTCAGCCTCATTCTTGTCGACAGAAATACGAGGGCTGTCCAAAAAGTAAGGTCCGATCGGGCGCCAAATGGAAACGACAGTAAAAATCCGATAAAGCGGAGCATAGATGTGTTGGGCAGCATCTCTAGCATACCCTTCGATCGCGTCCCGTGGCTCTTTTCAGTTCTGAGCACTCAGCGAACACATGAAGATATCTAGGTAAGGGTGTCTCCCGCCAAGTGTTAGCGCCTGGTTAGACATTACGCCTGATGTCAAGCAGCCCACATAGCATTACTGTTACGAATATCCTACTTCACGACTATCTCTATCGCACTCTGCAGGGGCAATGAAGATGCTCGTGCAGCGTTCTCCGTGGGGAGTGTTTGGTCACCCACAATACAGCCCGTAATAGGCTCCCGCTGAGTCTCATCTCTGCTCACATGAACCGCTGAATAAGAAGACATCTTCGCACAAGAAACGGGCTGTAGAGGAGGGCAGAGAATTGGCGGAAAGCACAGGCGGCTGCCTTCTACGACTTGGGTTAGGAAAGATAGTACAACACTACGAAAAATGTGTAAGTCGGAGCGGCGACCGTGCAGAGAGGTAGCTGGAAGGTGTAGCTACCTGCCAAAGTTACCCTCTGCCAGGCACTTAAATGTGATTTGCAGAGTATCCATGCAGATGTAGAAGATAACCATGGAAGTGTGTTAGAGTTATTCAGATTTTGTTCCCATAAGAATAAGAACCTGCTTGGAGAACATTTGTCGTACAGACTTACAGGTACCTCTTTCTTAACTGTTTAAGTGGTATTTCAGGTTGCTTAACATTATTTGTAACAGAAAACACTGCAATCTCTGTAATTCATTTAGCGCACATTGACTGCTGGATTACTTTATGAAAAAGACCGAAAACCTTTCTTTAGGGGATATAGCAAGGCACCCTTGCCTCTTTCGGCGTAGTTTACCAACGTGATGTTATCCGGTCACCCCCAACATTATCAGATTATTCTCAGGCATCTGCTATACACGTCAGTCTCACGGCAGAGAGTTCTTTTTAGTTAATCTATCATTACAGATGCCTGAAGGCAAGTTAAATATGTAGCGGATACGTATTAACATTTACGTACAGGAAGTAGCGACAGGTGTTTTGAAGGTAAGGTTTTCATCAAACTAGTTTCATGCGACGTGTACTCAACACCTAGTAGAGTTTAGGATCTAGAGAAGAAAAGAGTTGCTTAAACCTGCTTTGCTCTCCGACATATTCTCGAACACCAATGGGAGTAAATCCCTGTGGGTAGAAGAGAATGGGAAAACGTCACGAGACGACACAACACGATGAAAAAGGTTAGAACTGTTGCTAGAAGAACCAGACGGAAACGTAAGAAGACAGGATACTCCGAATATCCTACAAAATTCATCTGCGTGGAGGAATAGCCATTCTCAGGGATCACGCGCAGAACATGCGTTGAGGAGGAACTGCTCTAGACAAAAGAAATTATATTCAAATTTGTTCTATTATGCACGAAGATTTCTTATAAATAGATGGTATTCCTAGTTACTAAGAAAGGTATTCTCGTCTTATTTTCGGAGCCTTGTGAAGCCAAATGACAGTTTAATTGAGTAAAAAATTCTGGACTCATAAAATTACCAAAGCGTTGTAATAATGTAAAATATCGTTTCTCGTTACGAGAAAAACGTGATAATTGAACCTAAGTGGTTAATACGTTAGTAGGCTAATTACGCAGGTTACATATTTTGCTTTTGTGTTTGATTTTTACATTAACATCGCCAATCAGCACGGTTTAAAGCATCCTAAAGAATATTTCTTTATTTACTTATGTTCGATTTACATTAAATTGCATATGTATGGGCATAACTCAGCATTACGCTATTTAAGATACACACTACCCTTTGTGGCCATCTGGCGTACAGATATATGCTCATCCGGAGTCCAGAAGACACATGCTACTGCTCTGTTGTACCATACCCCATTGCTACACCACGGATGTTGTAATTTATAATCCTAGACTACACTTTACTATACATCACTACACTGTATTACGTCACTATACTTTCTATCAGATCAGAAGCTGAACATGATTTTCCTTTCCTTCGCCAGAACTCCACCGAAAAACTTTCAGAGATTGTTCAGGAATACCTACTGTATGTTTTCGTACAAGAAAAAAATGGTTCAAATGGCTCTGAGCACTATGGGACTTAACATCTTAGGTCATCAGTCCCCTAGAACTTAGAACTACTTAAACCTAACTAAGCTAAGGACATCACACAACACCCAGCCATCACGAGGCAGAGAAAATCCCTGACCCCGCCGGGAATCGAACCCGGGAACCCGGGCGTGGGAAGCGAGAACGCTACCGCACGACCACGGGATGCGGGCATTTTCGTACAAGAGAAAAACGGCAAACGGTTATCGGCAGCCTGTTGCAGAGTTATAGCATTTCGTTTGGTTTCCTGTACCAGTTACCTTTGTACCTGTATCGCACATAAAATAGTGCACAACATTGCAAATGTCGACGGTACGCGCAGTGATGCTTGTTTGGAAAGAGACCTATTCCGTTCACTCTCGGCACTTTAAGCTGACAATAACAATGGCCGCTTTATCCTTCGCCCCCAGTACTTCTCGGTTCTGTCTCGTGTTTGTTTCGTCTGAGCGTGTTTCGCTGTTCTTTGACCTGTGTTGTGCGTGTAGGTGATTGTGTATTATAGACTTATTCAGTTTTATGAACATATTTTCATAGAAACGATTATGACTGGGACTACAAGCCGAATAAATCATGATTACATTATTATTCTATAGCGAGACCTTGGGTCCTTTACACCAAAATTCTCAAAATGTATTACTCAACAGCCTCTGAAAAGTTAACAGCGAAGTTCTGTACCACCCTTTATGCAGGTCAGTAATGCATACGTATGATGTGATGCTCGATTCAGAGGTAAGCCGGTTCGAATCCTGGTGGTGGAAGAAATTTTCACCACCAGTATTTGGGCTGCAAGGGGAGGAGAGGTGGTGGCGTAAAGTTGTTAATAACCAGGTTTTGTACCAATGTCCTCGATTAAATTCCAAACCTGATCGCAGTGCCTGATGAAGTGAGGACGTGTGACACTTTCGATGGTGATCCGTTCGTCACATGAGGACGTCAAGCCCGTGGGCCCTCTAGGTGCTGCTAGCGTGGCGTGGGCTATGTTGCGGCCCCTGGTTTCAACCTCTCCCTTCTGTCATCAAACAAAAGCACACACGGGATACCATGCTACAGACACCCATTACAGGTACCTGCATTCAACAAATAGACATAACACAAATCTCACACCTCGCGAAGGCAAGGAAAAACCTTTCTAATGAGGTAATTGAACCGGCCCTTTGGGGTGTCCCAGCCAGTCAAGCCGCAAACTAATAAACCAAAACAATATGCCTGATTAATAGCGAAACAATGATGACAATAGCCTGTATTCGTTGTGACACTGTACGGATTATTCATGAGTTCGCATTGGGAAGGAACGGCGTTCGTTTCTCTGTCTGGTCTTCCAGAATTATGTGTTCCATGTTTTGCTTAGATGGGCTGTAGCACTAAGGGCCCCATTGTCAGTGGAACACTAACTGATCATACGCCTGTAATGTAAGCCAAACTTTGAACATAGGTATGAGGACGCAAACAGAAATGAACCATACAGTAGCCTGAGAAGTTCAGTTGCAGATTTTTGAAGTTTATATGAATCCGTACTGGTTAATAAACGGTTGTCACTAAACAACAAAATCCACCTTATGCTCAACGGACGATTTGTCCGGTAACACAGCACGCCGAAAAAATCTTTGTATCTGCTGTGAACGTAAGAAGTCGTGAACTTACCTTTCAGCATGTTAAACGTTGATGTTAAATTCATATACAGCTCATGGAATGCTTGGAAGAAACACTTCAGGTTGTACAATTATCGTTGTGCAGAGCAGTTAAAATCTTCGACGGTTTGGAACAGCCAAATTACTCACAATAGCCGATGCCACGTCTTTCGTTCCGCAAATAATAACGCCTTACGTTCTCCCTAGCCGTCTCTGGATAATACACTCCCGGAAGACGATACACATCTCCGCAAGGTCATCCCACTAGCAGGCCAACACTTCAACCCAAACTGAACTGAGACTTAAAGAGAAAGAAAGTTCGTTGCCGTCGGATCCTTTCCTATTGGGCATGAAAATTTTGTACAAAACATACTGGACGTTCATATTATGGAGGGCAGACATTAGTACCCTGTACCGACGTGGCATCCAAAGCCAAGAGCAGAATTCGTGTCTATCACGGCCATTCAGACGATGTGTCAGCTGCTGCGTTTACAACTGATACGATATGCCTTGTCTGGCAATATATGCCCGTAGTACTACAAGGGAAACAATTGAAACGATGTATTCCATCTATTTTCTCTGCTCCAACTCAGAGCAATACGAGAAAAATACGTACAGTGGTGAGAATTACAGTAATTTTCATAGTCATACCGTTGAGTTTGCCGGTTTCGCCTTCGTGCAATCAAACTGTCATCTTACAACATAATCTGGACGTGAGCTACGCCAAAGTTCAGTCTGTCACAATTACCTCCATTCTAAAAACTAATATAGATTCAACACAAGTACTGTCAGCCATCTGTTTTAAACGTGTTTGCTCGTTATGACGTAACACGGGTACGTTCGGTATCGTTAAGTTCAACAGTCGCCTGTAGAGTTGAGGAAAACGTCTTTATGGTTAGCGTGGGCTACAACAATTTCTCGGCTCCAGTCCATCCCATAATATTATTCTCTGAGATCCGAAGATCTCAGTGACAAGTCAATCCACAGGATTCTCGCAGTTCTCTGGCTGGATGCATTCTGTCATTATCGTCCATGAAGAGCTGCATGGTATTCATCAAACAACCGACGTGGAAGTGTGACTCCGATTACACGACAAGAAACTTCTGCTCACCAACACCCCACCACTCCACCCCAGCACCGAAATAGACTTCTGAAATGTTCCTTTTTTCCATTCAATTATACCATGAAAATTGTTCCGAACTCTCAAGTACGAAGAACTCGTACCGCCATCCATGGCTGGTCCATTCACGATGTTGGATCCATCGCTACTCCACCGCGAGTAAGGCAGACATACACGGCTTGGCGTCTTGCGAACATACCTCTGCGTCATTGATACACAGTTTGTCAGAAACTACAGTTCCTGAGGCAGCAGCAGTCTTGCAGAAACAGTTCGATTTTGCCATGTAGTTTAGAACAGATATCGACTCTTTTCTGGTTACTGTTAGTCGACCTTACACTGAACGATGACGAAGACTGTCTGCTTCTGAAAACCATAGCCAAGCATTTGAGTTGATATTTAATCCTAAACTGAATACCGCGAGTTTTTGTTGTCTTTCTGAAAGATTCTGGGGCGTACGGTGACTCTTTCTTGAGTAACACTTTTCGTATTGAGTCCTTTTGGCGTACTGGCTACGATGCAAAATCATATAGTGTCCACCGTTAGATGTTTACAATTCATGTAGTGTACATACATTGGAAACTGCGATTTTTTATATTCTCAAGAGTCATCAGTTGTACGTGTATAATCTCCTTCATTCGAGAACAACACTGGTAAGTATAACCAATTTTTTATCTGGATGACTGGGACAGAGTGAGTTCCCGAAAATACTGTTTTACAGTGACACGACGCCGTTTGAGATATGAGTGGATTTTATTCATCGGTGCCACAGAAAGAATCTTTCGGGGCATTCTTTTATGGTGCCCGAAGTTCACAGATAATAGTGTTTTTCTATTTTCTGAAAGTCTGAAGCAAGAAAGTAAATAATACGACTGGCCTAATATCCCGCCACTCATGGTGACAGCCTCGGAGAGCATCGGCTGGATTATTTGTGTGCCACATATGGGGTGGTTATAATTAAACTTTTACTACTACAGTCAATGCAGATTGGAAACTATTTACCGTATGAGTATCCAGCGTTATACGAGTGATGTTTCTGCTGTGCGCTGTAGGAATTACGTTGTTAGCGGTGTTAGTGTCTTGACTTGCCGTTGGGAGCCGTTACTGGTCCGGCGACGTAGGGCTGAGCCACATATATCACTGTGCATTACAGTTGCAGATAGACAAAGTGTGTCTTCACAAGGAGAGCAGGACTTTACTCGCAAAAGTGTTTTATCAAAACAATAGCAATACTGCTGCTGCCGTGCGGGATAGCCGTGCGGTCTGAGGCGGTTCGCCACTGTTCGTGCGGCTCCCCCCGTTGGAAGTACGAGTCCTCCCTCGGGCATAGAGTAAGTTAGTTTAAGTTAGATTAAGTAGTGTGAAAGCCTAGCGACCAATGAGCTCAGCAGTTTAGTCCCATAGGAACTTACCACAAATTTTCAGATTTCCAACTGCTGTTGCTCTTCGTTAATATCGCTGCATTAAAGGAGTTAGGGAGGGGTCCTCTTTCCGCAACGGGGTTGAAGAACATAAATCGGAAGTTAGAATTAACTGGCGATTTGGGAATACTTCCTGGGAGAGAGCGACTGCCAATTACGCCAAAAATTGATGAAGAAGCTACTGTTTCCATAGATGAGAGCGCTGGACACAACGTGCGATCTTGAAGCAGTGCACGAGCTGTTTCGCGGCAGGTGAACAGTCCATTGTTCACCGTCGGGAAAGTGCTGTGAAAGTACCTCTGGTGCGGCTCCAAGCTGTCGTGGATGCAGACGGTCGTCACGTTGAGCAAAGTTTGTAACCTGGGACGTAAACATGGTACGCAGTTAACAAATGTTACCCACTCACGCGGAAATTAAATTTTGTTTCTTGCAATGATTTTTCGTTATTTCTCCTCCGCATGTAATCATTTTTCATGGAGGACCCTCCACTGTAGCGAAAGTTTAAGTATAAACACCCTGTAGGTACGACTTCTGCAAACACGTGTGAACGGTCAACCCCCACCTCCATATGAATGATCTTTGTCTTTCTGCAGGAAATAAATACCTGACCCCACGGCTGGATCGGCAGGTCGTATCTCAGAACTGAAGCCTCTGTCCACCTCGCCTCGATAGATGAGCTACGTCGCTTTCTGGACGTGCACTTTGTCTAGAAACTCTGTACGATTATGTGATATTCTTTCAGACGATTCTGCCTTTGTTGTTGATTTGAGCTCACGTTACTTGCAGTCGTAACGTCCGCCTCTCAACTGCGTATTCGGCTACCTAGCGTCGATCATAGTTTCCACTTACCACACGTTACGTGATTTGCAGCAGTGCAGTTCTTAGCTTGTGTCAGGCTGCAACACAAAGGCTGGGAAGCGGCAGTGAAGACGACGGAGCCGCTGTCCTCCTGGGCTGACTGGATGCTGGTGGCGTGCCGGCGTCATTAGTGAGCGTCCGTCACAGCTGGACGCTCCGCTGCGCAGTGGAGCTGCTGCGTGCGAAGGCGGTGGCGATGTGCTGACCGTGGCGTGGGCTGACGTGACGGAACGTCGCATAGCGACGGGGCGCGCTGCGATTCCCAATGCCGCCCCTGACCGAGGGGCACCGAGTGCGTGTGTGCGCCCACCGGCGACTGCCCGCTGGCGTCTCCTTTCCTTCTCCGTGGCCGTTGCAGGGCAGCCGGAGCGACGCGGCCGCTTTCAAGCCTGACCCGAAACACCGGCGTAGAGTCTGAGGCCGTCGGCACACGGGACGACGTGCATGCAGATGTGATATCGAACGTCAGGAGACATAGCACGACACGAGCTCGTTAACGTGATTTTGCGCTCGTCAGAGGCAGTTGTCGGCTTTATTTGTCTCGTAAACCATACTTTTCATTCATGAAAATGGACGCGCATATAATTCCTATGTTAATTCTAATGGAACGCGTATTACCTCCCTTGTCCATATATATATATATATATATATATATATATATATATATATATATATATATATATATATATATGTTCAACATCTACATCTACATCCATACTCCGCAAGCCACCTGACGGTGTGTGGCGGAGGGTACCGTGAGTACCTCTATCGGTTCTCCCTTCTATTCCAGTCTCGTATTGTTCGTGGAAAGAAGGATTGTCGGTACGCCTCTGTGTGGGCTCTAATCTCTCTGATTTTATCCTCATGGTCTCTTCGCGAGATATACGTAGGAGGGAGCAATATACTGCTTGACTCTTCGGTGAAGGTATGTTCTCGAAACTTTGACAAAAGCCCGTACCGAGCTACTGAGCGTCTCTCCTGCAGAGTCTTCCACTGGAGTTTATCTATCATCTCCGTAACGCTTTCGCGATTACTAAATGATCCTGTAACGAAGCGCGCTGCTCTCCGTTGGATCTTCTCTATGTCTTGTATCAACCCTATCTGGTACGGATCCCACACTGCTGAGCAGTATTCAAGCACTGGGCGAACAAGCATACTGTAACCTACTTCCTTTGTTTTCGGATTGCATTTCCTTAGGATTCTTCCAATGAATCTCAGTCTGGCATCTGCTTTACCAACAATCAACATTATATGATCATTCCATCTTAAATCACTCCTAATGCGTACTCCCAGATAATTTATGGTATTAACTGCTTCCAGTTGCTGACCTGCTGTTTTGTAGCTAAATGATAAAGGATCTATCTTTCTGTGTATTCGCAGCACATTACACTTGTCTACATTGAGATTCAATTGCCATTCCCTGCACCATGCGTCAATTCGCTGCAGATCCTCCTGCATTTCAGTACAATTTTCCATTGTTACAACCTCTCGATACACCACAGCATCATCCGCAAAAAGCCTCAGTGAACTTCCGATGTCATCCACCAGGTTATTTATGTATATTGTGAATAGCAACGGTCCTATGACACTCCCCTGCGGCACACCTGAAATCACTCTTACTTCGGAGGACTTCTCTCCATTGAGAATGACATGCTGCGTCCTGTTATCTAGGAACTCCTCAATCCAATCACACAATTGGTCTGATAGTCCATATGCTCTTACTTTGTTCATTAAACGACTGTGGGGAACTGTATCGAACGCCTTGCGGAAGTCAAGAAACACGGCATCTACCTGTGAACCCGTGTCTATGGCCCTCTGAGTCTCGTGGACGAATAGCGCGAGCTGGGTTTCACATGAGCGTCTTTTTCGAAACCCATGCTGATTCCTACAGAATAGATTTCTAGTCTCCAGAAAAGTCATTATACTCGAACATAATACGTGTTCCAAAATTCTACAACTGATCGACGTTAGAGATATAGGTCTATAGTTCTGCACATCTGTTCGACGTCCCTTCTTGAAAACGGGGATGACCTGTGCCCTTTTCCAATCCTTTGGAACGCTACGCTCTTCTAGAGACCTACGGTACACCGCTGCAAGAAGGGGGGCAAGTTCCTTCGCGTACTCTGTGTAAAATTGAATTGGTATCCCATCAGGTCCAGAGGCCTTTCCTCTATTGAGCGATTTTAATTGTTTCTCTATCCCTCTGTCGTCTATTTCGATATCTACCATTTTGTCATCTGTGCGACAATCTAGAGAAGGAACTACAGTGCAATCTTCCTCTGTGAAACAACTTTGGAAAAAGACATTTAGTATTTCGGCCTTTAGTCTGTCTGACATTTAGTATTTCGGCCTTTAGTCTGTCATCCTCTGTTTCAGTACCATTTTGGTCACAGAGTGTCTGGACATTTTGTTTTGATCCACCTACCGATTTGACATAAGACCAAAATTTCTTAGGATTTTCTGCCAAGTCAGTACATAGAACTTTACTTTCGAATTCATTGAACGCCTCTCGCATAGCCCTCCTCACACTACATTCCGCTTCGCGTAATTTTTGTTTGTCTGCAAGGCTTTGGCTATGTTTATGTTTGCTGTGAAGTTCCCTTTGCTTCCGCAGCAGTTTTCTAACTCGGTCGTTGTACCACGGTGGCTCTTTTCCATCTCTTACGATCTTGCTTGGCACATACTCATCTAACGCATTATGTACGACGGTTTTGAACTTTGTCCACTGATCCTCAACACTATCTGTACTTGAGACAAAACTTTTGTGTTGAGCCAACAGGTACTCTGAAATCTGCTTTTTGTCACTTTTTCTAAACAGAAAAATCTTCCTACCCTTTTTAATATTCCTATTTACGGCTGAAATCATCGATGCCGTAACCGCTCACCGAAAGAACAATTACCGTTGATGACCATGCAGCTTTGCTAGAAATGAAATGATAATTAAATGGACACCCTAGGTGCAAACAGGCGTTGATGCACTTCATTGGGGTCATGTTGAAAATGTGTGCCCCGGCCGGGACTCGAACCCGGGATCTCTTGCTTACATGGCAGACGCTCTAAACATCTGAGCCTCCGAGGGCACAGAGGATTGTGCACCTGCAGGGACTTATCCCTTGCACGCTCCCCGTGATGATGATATTTGGTTTGTGGGGCGCTCAACTACGCTGTTATCAGCGCCCGTACAAATGCCCAACTTTTGCTCAGTCCAATCTCTCCACTTTCATGATTGATGATGAAATGATGAGGACAACACAAACACCCAGTCATCTCGCGGCAGGTGAAAATCCCTAACCCCCACCGGGGATCGAGCCCGGGACCCCGTGCTCGGGAAACGAGAACGCGACCGTGAGACCACGAGCTGCGGACTTGTCCATATGTTAGACATTGTGTTCTGCCTATGCTATGCATAAATAAAAGCTTCTGCATCCGTGAATGTGTAATAAGACACAAAGGAAAGACAAAAAGTGTGTTCAAATGTGTGTGAAATCCTATGGGACTTAACTGCTAAGGTTATCAGTCCCTAATCTTCTACTTAACCTAAAGTATCCTAAGGACAAACACACACACACCCATGCCTGAGGGAGGACTCGAACCCCCGCCGGGACCAGCCGCACCGTCCATGACTGCAGCGCCAGAGACCGCTCCAGAAAAGACAAATGTCCAGTCAGTAAACTTATAAAAGTTCATTAAATCGAATAAACTCACTCCTGACAGAGAGCGCATTTATATTTACATAACATCAAATGTTACAGAAATTAGTTCTGTTAACACAACCTTTTAGGAAACGCGAAGTTAACATACATCCAGATGTGAACCCTGTACCGACCTACTCTCAGTTCTGTACTATGGCGCCTCTTTTTCTGCTGATCTCACTTTCTTTTCATAATATTCGTTGCATTAGTCCGGGGCGTACTCCCCATGACACCTACACATGTTCGTCGTTGATCCGTTCGCTCAGTTTTTTAGTACTGAGGGCAGCTAACCTTCTGACCGAACACGCTGAGCTAACGTACCGGCGTGGCACCTCAGCTAACTACGCTATGCTGAAACCGTTTTCAGTGCCCTCTTAATGTATGTTACAGTCTTCTAAAGGCTTTAATTGCCGAACTTTTATTAACTGACATTTAATCATAACGACTCCTAACAAGAACGACACGTTTTCATGGATCTTCAGTGGGTCGTTGCTTCAAAACGTATTACTCTCATAATACGCAAGTTACAACGAGAAACTGACTAAATACCAAAATTCTTTAACCATCAGAATTATTCATTTTACTAAGGTTTGCAGCTCCTCTTTTCGTTCGTCCGTGTTTGCGATTTAAAAACTCGGTTGTTTTGGAAATCAGCCTTATGCAAACACAATTAGTTTATTTTTGTATTTACCCAGCCATGTTTCGACACCAATGTGTCATCTTCTGTGGGTCAATTTCTTTTACTTCTGTAAAATACAGTATCACATTTGTAATAATTTAACTGCTGAAGGCCTAAGAAATACAATATTTGCAATTTGCTTCGTTTCGTTCAGACACTCACCTTAAAATTACATCGCTAACTGAATTGTATTATTATACATCAATTTTAGTGCTCGGCTCTTTCTTTTTTTTTATTTGGGCAGCATGTCATCTGCAAAAAAAAAATTATTGCGTATTAATGGAGAGCTGTTTCGAGGATAGAGGTTATGGAGAGCTGTTTCGAGGATAGAGGTTATGTACGTTTCTGTACATTTTTCGTCCTGTTTCGTGTACCTGGTTGGTGTCTCAACCAACAGCTATTTAGTACATTGTTTTCACTCAGTTTTTCACAAATTTCCGCTCACTACTTCACCTCCCATGCACTTACACAAAATATGGTGAAATGTGATCTGAGCAGACACTCCTGACAACACCCTCAGTGAGAGGTGTTACGTTATTGTGGTCTTGTGTTTGTTATGGCACTGATTTTGAATGTGTGTGTGTGTGTGTGTGTGTGTGTGTGAGAGAGAGAGAGAGAGAGAGAGAGAGAGAGAGAGAGAGAGATGGGAAGATGGGAAAAGGGGTGGGGAGGGAACCAAGAAAACAGAACTTTTTTTTTACTGTTATGTTTTTTGTGGGGAGTCGCTTTTGTATAGTTCATTGAGTGTTCCAAACAGTGTTTCGTTGCACAGTGTTGTATTTTCATTCAGGACTCTCTTTCCCTGTATTATTGCTTTTTGATTGTGGTAGTTCTCCACTATTGTGAGTTTTTGATAGAGACTGTTGCTTTCTCTGAGGATCTTAAGATCAGTCTCCATGTTTTTTGGGTGGTAGTTTTCTTGTATTATATGGTCTGCAGAAGTTGAGTATGTACTATCACTACTTATGGCTCTGAGATGTTCGTTTTGAAATTTCTTCATGTTTGGCCTATGTAGACTTGTTCCCTGTGATTTCTACCTTCGAGAAGCAAGAGGAATTGATAAATTTACTCATAATGTGCCAGTGTTGATATGGACATTTGGTCATTTCACACGAGACTGCCATGCAGTGGACACAGGTTGTGCCTTTCGTAATTACAGTTTAGGCACGGTCTAAAGAACTAGAGGTGTTGCGGGGGATTTCCAAAACATGTTTCTACAGGAGAAGCTCGTAAAGGCTCACAGAAAGCACGAAACCCCGTACGAATGAGAATGTGCCCCTTGTCCATTGGGGGCGAGGTTGACAGAGCGGCCAGCTCCGTGCCCTGCTGTACATTCTGGTCACGTGCCCGGTGGCTGGCGCGGCCGTCCGAGCGAATGGCGACAAGCTTCCATAATGAAGTCCTCGTCCGCGCCCGCAGCTCGCTCCCACTAAATGAGAACACGCTTCTCTTCTGCGGAAAGAACCCTCCGGGAGCTCAAAGGTATTAAATTCGAACGGGGGCACCATTTCGACCGCTAAGGACTCTGGTTCTCTACAAAAAACCATCTCTTTTCCTCATTTTATATTCTGCCCGGACATTGGCAGCAAGGCAATAAGGGATGATTAAGTTGGTATCACGTGGCAGCGACAAATGCGACTCCGCCTACTTCTTAAAATGGAACCAGAGAGTCGAAAGTAACGACGTTGCGCTTTCTGCGATACATAAAATGTGGCCGACTGACGTACGGGGCTATACACGTCCTGCTCCAGTGAAACAGGTTGGGTGGAACGAAAAAGTGCACGATTTAAACTGGATACACAGAGGTTGCAAACTATCGCCGGACCCCGCGCGAAATGGCCCGCGCCAATAAAAGAGGGAGAGGCTGAGAAACTGCCCGCCGCCTGCCCTGCGCCACGCCCCGGCCTCCCTGGCCAGCGCCGTTTGTTAACTCCCCCCACGCACTCACACTCCCACGCTGCACGCGTGCCGCCGGTGCGTGGACCGCCCAGGGCGACACACTCGCCAGCCAGAAATCTTGCTGCTCAAGTGCACACTGAGGTGACAAAAGTAATGAGGTACCTCCTAATGTCGTGTTGGACCTCCTTTTTCCCGGCATAGTGCAGCATCTCGCCGTGGTGAGGACTCAAAAAGTCGTCGGAAGGATTTCATGCATCTAGACGTGGCAAGCACTCGACAAATCGTTGGAAGTTCCCTGCCGAAGTATTGAGCCATGCTGGGTCTACAGCAATTCTTTATTGCGAAAGTGTTACCGGTGCAGGTTTTTGTGCAGAAACAAATGGCTCTGAGCACTATGGGACTTAATTTCTGAGGGCATCAGTCCCCTAGAACTTCGAACTACTTAAACCTAACTAACCTAAGGACATCACAAACATCCATACCCGAGGCAGGATTCGACCGTAGTGGTCGCGCGGTTCCAGACTGTAGCGCCTAGCACCGCTCGGCCACCCCAGACGGCGGAGGTCATCAGTCCCCTAGAACTTCGAACTACTTAAACCTAACTAACCTAAGGACATCACACACATCCATGCCCAAGGCAGGATTCGAACCTGCAACCGTAGCGGTCGCGCAGTTCCAGACTGAAGCGCCTAGAGCCTCTCGGCCACACCGACCGGCTGTAGAGAAACAGACCTCTCACTTGCATCCCATAAATATTCAATGGAATTTATGTCGAGCGAACTGGGTGGTCAAATCATTCTCACGAATTGTCCAGAATGTTCAAATCAGTTGCGAACAGTTGTGGCCCAGTGGCAAGGCGCATTGTCATCCATAAAAATTCCGACGTTGACTGGGAACATGACCTCCACGAATGGCTGCAAATGGCCTCCAAGTAGCCGAACATAAACATTGCTAGTCAATGAACGGTTCTGATGGCCCACAGCATTAGGGAGCCACCACCAGGTTGTACAGTGATTTGTTGACAGCTTGGGTCCATGGCTTCGTAGTGCGTGAGCCACCCTCGAACCTACCATCAGTTCTTTCCAACAGAAATCGGTATTCTTCTGACCAGACCACGGTTCTGCGGTCGTCTAGGGTCCAACTGAGCCCGCATCTCGTGGTCGTGCGGTAGCGTTCTCGCTTCCCACGCTCGGGTTCCCGGGTTCGATTCCCGGCGGGGTCAGGGATTTTCTCTGCCTCGTGATGGCTGGGTGTTGTGTGCTGTCCTTAGGTTAGTTCGGTTTAAGTAGTTCTAAGTTCTAGGGGACTTATGACCACAGCAGTTGAGTCCCATAGTGCTCAGAGCCATTTGAACCATTTGTCTTGTGACAGCGAGAGCGAGAGCACCAGCAGCAGCACAGTACTGTTTGTATAAAGCGTTTATTTTGCATTTTGTTTACGACCTTCCACTAAGGAAGGGATTCTATTTGTGTTTATCTGCTCTGCATAGTAACTAACAGTTCTTGATAAAACTTTACGTAGTTTTCGTGTTAGATTTCTTAGTGTTTTCTTGATCGTTCAGAACAGAAAGCGCCCTAAAACCGTCTTTGTTTGTTTCGCGGCCGTTAGCCACTAGTCACTTGAATCAGCAGTTGTCTTGTGACAGCGAGAGCGAGAGCACCAGCAGCAGCACAGTACTGTTTGTATAAAGCGTTTATTTTGCATTTTGTTTACGACCTTCCACTAAGGAAGGGATTCTATTTGTGTTTATCTGCTCTGCATAGTAACTAACAGTTCTTGATAAAACTTTACGTAGTTTTCGTGTTAGATTTCTTAGTGTTTTCTTGATCGTTTAGAACAGAAAGCGCCCTAAAACCGTCATTTGTTTGTTTCGCGGCCGTTAGCCACTAGTCACTTGAATCAGCAGTTGTCTTGTGACAGCGAGAGCAAGAGCACCAGCAGCAGCACAGTACTGTTTGTATAAAGCGTTTATTTTGCATTTTGTTTACGACCTTCCACTAAGGAAGGGATTCTATTTGTGTTTATCTGCTCTGCATAGTAACTAACAGTTCTTGATAAAACTTTACGTAGTTTTCGTGTTAGATTTCTTAGTGTTTTCTTGATCGTTTAGAACAGAAAGCGCCCTAAAACCGTCATTTGTTTGTTTCGCGGCCGTTAGCCACTAGTCACTTGAATCAGCAGTTGTCTTGTGACAGCGAGAGCGAGAGCACCAGCAGCAGCACAGTACTGTTTGTATAAAGCGTTTATTTTGCATTTTGTTTACGACCTTCCACTAAGGAAGGGATTCTATTTGTGTTTATCTGCTCTGCATAGTAACTAACAGTTCTTGATAAAACTTTACGTAGTTTTCGTGTTAGATTTCTTAGTGTTTTCTTGATCGTTTAGAACAGAAAGCGCCCTAAAACCGTCATTTGTTTGTTTCGCGGCCGTTAGCCACTAGTCACTTGAATCAGCAGTTGTCTTGTGACAGTGAGAGCGAGAGCACCAGCAGCAGCACAGTACTGTTTGTATAAAGAGTTTATTTTGCATTTTGTTTACGACCTTCCACTAAGGAAGGGATTCTATTTGTGTTTATCTGCTCTGCATAGTAACTAACAGTTCTTGATAAAACTTTACGTAGTTTTCGTGTTAGATTTCTTAGTGTTTTCTTGATCGTTTAGAACAGAAAGCGCCCTAAAACCGTCTTTGTTTGTTTCGCGGCCGTTAGCCACTAGTCACTTGAATCAGCAGTTGTCTTGTGACAGCGAGAGCGAGAGCACCAGCAGCAGCACAGTACTGTTTGTATAAAGCGTTTTTGTACTTATTTGCTGCGCTTAGCTTTTAAATAGTTTTTCTGGGAAAACCTAGCGTAGTTTTCGCGTCTCGTATTTCAGTGAGTGTTTCTTGATTATCAGAGTAGCTCATCAGAAGATTATCTTGGGAATTTGTCACCGTATAGGGTAGGGTAAACATAGTCATGTGTAGGGACTGTGGTTGTTGTGAGCGGACGCAAGGAGAATTGGCCACTCTTCGGGGGCAGGTGGAGGCTTTGTCTGTTAGGCTCATCGAGCTCGAGGCGCAGGCGTCGGCTCGTAGTGGCGTTGGGGCAACTGTGGTGAGACCTATGCCTACTTCGGTGGCCTTGGAATCACATGGAACCCCTGATGTCGCTGCGTCTTCCGGCAGTGAGCATCTTACCGGTCAGCCATCACTCCAGGGTGAATGGCGGACAGTGGTGGGCTCTCGCGTGCCTGGCCGAAAGGCGAAGGTGGGATCTGGCCGCGTGGCAGCTGCCTTACCCCTTTCCAACAGGTACGGGGTGCTTCCTAGTGGTGATGACATCGTTTCCGAGCCACCACAGGATGCCTCGCCTGTTGGGCCAGTGGCCGATTCTCCGGCAAGGTCCCGACAGTCACAGAGGGCGGGCCTATTAGTTATAGGGAGCTCCAACGTTAGGCGGGTTATGGAGCCCCTCAGGAAAATAGCGGGTAGGTCGGGGAAGAATGCCAGTGTGCACTCGGTGTGCTTGCCGGGGGGTCTCGTCCGTAATGTGGAGGAGGCCCTTCCGGCAGCTATTGAACGCACTGGGTGTGACCGGCTGCAGATAGTAGCACATGTCGGAACGAATGACGCCTGCCGCTTGGGTTCTGAGGCCATCCTTGGTTCCTTCCGGCGGCTGGCTGATTTGGTGAAGACAACCAGCATCGCACGCGGAGTGCAAGCTGAGCTTAATATCTGCAGCATAGTGCCCAGAGTCGATCGCGGTCCTCTGGTTTGGAGCCGTGTGGAGGGTCTAAACCAGAGGCTCAGACGACTCTGCGACTATAATGGTTGCAAATTCATCGACCTCCGTTATTGGGTGGAGAACTGTAGGGCCCCCCTAGACAGGTCAGGCGTGCACTACACACCGGAAGCAGCTACTAGGGTAGCAGAGTACGTGTGGCGTGCACACGGGGGTTTTTTAGGTTAGAGGGACCCCCCCTTGGGCGAAACGATAAAATACCTGACGGCTTACCAGAGAGGACATTATCATCGTTGATAAAGAACGTCCGTCCTCAGAGACCAAAAACAGGAAAAGTTAACGTAATATTGGTAAACTGCAGGAGTATCCAGGGCAAGGTTCCTGAATTAGTATCTCTTATTGAAGGAAATAGTGCGCATATAGTATTAGGAACGGAAAGTTGGTTAAAACCGGAAGTGAACAGTAACGAAATCCTAGACACAGAATGGAATATATACCACAAGGATAGGATAAACGCCAATGGTGGAGGAGTATTTATAGCAGTAAAGAATTCAATAATATCCAGTGAAGTTATTAGCGAATGCGAATGTGAAATAATCTGGGTTAAGCTAAGTATCAAAGGTGGGTCAGATATGATAGTCGGATGCTTCTATAGACCACCTGCATCAGCAACCGTAGTAGTTGAGCGCCTCAGAGAGAACCTGCAGAACGTCGTGAAGAAGTTTCGTGATCATACTATTGTAATAGGGGGAGACTTCAATCTACCAGGTATAGAATGGGATAGTCACACAATCAGAACTGGAGCCAGGGACAGAGACTCTTGTGACATTATCCTGACTGCCTTGTCCGAGAATTACTTCGAGCAGATAGTTAGAGAACCAACTCGTGAAGCTAACGTTTTAGACCTCATAGCAACAAATAGACCGGAACTTTTCGACTCCGTGAATGTAGAAGAGGGTATCAGTGATCATAAGTCAGTGGTTGCATCAATGACTACAAGTGTAATAAGAAATGCCAAGAAAGGAAGGAAAATATATTTGCTTAACAAGAGTGATAGGGCACAAATCGCAGAATATCTGAGTGACCACCATCAAACGTTCATTTCTGAGGAAGAGGATGTGGAACAAAAATGGAAAAAATTCAGAAACATCGTCCAGTACGCCTTAGATAAGTTCGTACCGACTAAGGTCCAAAGCGAGGGGAAAGATCCACCGTGGTATAACAATCATGTACGAAAGGTACTACGGAAACAAAGAAAGCTTCATCATAGGTTTAAGAGTAGTCGAATCATAGCTGATAAGGAAAAGCTGAACGAAGCGAAAAAGAGCGTAAAGAGAGCAATGAGAGAAGCATTCAACGAATTCGAACATAAAACATTGGCAAACAATCTAAACAAGAACCCTAAAAAGTTTTGGTCATATGTAAAATCGGTAAG
Organism: Schistocerca cancellata; assembly: GCF_023864275.1. NCBI lineage: Eukaryota > Metazoa > Arthropoda > Insecta > Orthoptera > Acrididae > Schistocerca > Schistocerca cancellata. The sequence continues at coordinate 882,781,174 of NC_064626.1, forward strand.
CGGATCTAAATCCCCTATTCAGTCACTCGTTGACCACGATGGCACCGAAACAGAGGACGACCGAAGAAAGGCAGAAATACTGAATTCAGTGTTCCGAAACTGTTTCACTGCGGAAAATCGTAACACGGTCCCTGACTTCAGCCGTCGCACGGACGCCAAAATGGAAAATATTGAAATAAACGATATCGGAATTGAAAAACAACTGCTATCACTTAGTAGCGGAAAAGCATCCGGACCAGACGAGATACCCTTAAGATTCTACAGTGATTATGCTAAAGAACTTGCCCCCTTTCTATCAGCAATTTATCGTAGATCGCTGGAAGAACGTAAAGTACCTAGCGACTGGAAGAAAGCGCAGGTCGTTCCCATTTTCAAGAAGGGTCATAAATCAGATGCGAATAATTATAGGCCTATTTCGCTTACGTCAATCTGTTGTAGAATAATGGAACATGTTTTGTGTTCTCGTATTATGACGTTCTTAGATAATACAAATCTCCTTCATCATAACCAACATGGATTCCGCAAACAGAGATCATGTGAAACTCAGCTCGCCCTATTTGCCCAAGAAATTCACAGTGCCGTAGACACTGGCGAGCAGATTGATGCCGTATTCCTGGACTTCAGGAAGGCATTTGATACGGTTCCGCACTTACGTTTAATGAAAAAAATACGAGCTTACGGAATATCGGACCAGGTTTGTGATTGGATTCAGGATTTCCTAGAAGAAAGAACACAACATGTCATTCTTAACGGTTCAAAATCTGCAGATGTAGAGGTAATTTCGGGAGTACCGCAAGGAAGCGTGATAGGACCTTTATTGTTTACAATATACATAAATGACTTAGTTGACAACATCGGTAGCTCCGTGAGGCTATTTGCAGATGACACGGTTGTCTACAAGAAAGTAGCAACATCAGAAGACTCGTACGTACTCCAGGAAGACCTGCAGAGGATTAATGCATGGTGCGACAGCTGGCAGCTTTCCCTAAACGTAGATAAATGTAATATAATGCGCATACATAGGGGCAGAAATCCATTCCAGTACGATTATGCCATAGGTGGTAAATCATTGGAAGCGGTAACGACCGTAAAATACTTAGGAGTTACTATCCGGAGCGATCTGAAGTGGAATGATCACATAAAACAAATAGTGGGAAAAGCAGGCGCCAGGTTGAGATTCATAGGAAGAATTCTAAGAAAATGTGACTCATCGACGAAAGAAGTAGCTTACAAAACGCTTGTTCGTCCGATTCTTGAGTATTGCTCATCAGTATGGGACCCTTACCAGGTTGGATTAATAGAAGAGATAGACATGATCCAGCGAAAAGCAGCGCGATTCGTCATGGGGACATTTAGTCAGCGCGAGAGCGTTACGGAGATGCTGAACAAGCTCCAGTGGCGGACACTTCAAGAAAGGCGTTACGCAATACGGAGAGGTTTATTATCGAAATTACGAGAGAGCACATTCCGGGAAGAGATGGGCAACATATTACTACCGCCCACATATATCTCGCGTAATGATCACAACGAAAAGATCCGAGAAATTAGAGCAAATACGGAGACTTACAAGCAGTCGTTCTTCCCACGCACAATTCGTGAATGGAACAGGGAAGGGGGGATCAGATAGTGGTACAATAAGTACCCTCCGCCACACACCGTAAGGTGGCTCGCGGAGTATAGATGTAGATGTAGATGTAGATTTTTTGGTCTAACTGACATGGTCACGAGCCCAGAGAAGGCGGTGCAGGCCATGTCGTGCTGGTAGCAATGGCACTCTCGCCGGACATACGCTACTGTAGCCCATTAACGCCAGATTTCCCCGCACTGTCCTAATGAATAAGTTCATAGTACGTCCCAGTCTGATTTCGGCGGTTTTTGAAAATTTCTAACTTCTGTGGTAAGGTCTTTTGGGACCAAACTGCTGAGGTCATCGGTCGCTAAACCTACGCACTACTTAAACTAACTTCGCTAAGGACAACACAAACGCCCATGCCCGAGGGAGGACTCTAACCTCCGACGGGGGGAGCCGTGCGGACCGTGACAAGGCGCCTAAGACCACGCGGCTACCACACGCGGCGCTTATTTCGCACGGTGTTGCTTGTCTGTTAGCACTGACAATTCTACGCAAACGCCGCTCGTCTCAGTCGTTAAGTGAAGGCCTTCGGCAACTGCGTTGCCGGTTGTGAGACGTAATGCATGAAATGTGGTATTCTCGACACACTCCTGGCACTATGGTTCTCGGAATATTGAATTCCCAAACGACTTCCAGCTACCACTCCGCGTTCAAAATCTGTTAATTCCCGCCGTGCGGCCATAACCACGCCGGAAACATTTTCACATGAGTGGCCGCGCGGGATTAGCCGAACGGTCTCAGGCGCTGCAGTCATGGACAGTGCGGCTGGTCCCGGCGGAGGTTCGAGTCCTCCCTCGGGCATGGGTGTGTGTGTTTGTCCTTAGGATAGTTTAGGTTAAGTAGTGTGTAAGCTTACGGATTGATGACCTTAGCGGTTTAAGTCCCATAAGATTTCACACACATTATTATTATTATTTCACATGAGTGAGCTGAGTACAGATGACAGCTCCGCCAATGAACTGCCCTTTTAGAGCTTATTTACGCGATGCTAAAGCCATCTGTACATGTGCGTATCTCGAGCCTATGAATATTGTCACCTCAGTATAAAGCGCACTTACGGTGATGTCCGCGGGTCTTCTGTTGTGTGCAGCTGTTGGTAATTCGTAATCGCTGGTCGTAGCCAATCAGGTCATAGTATACGGTAGTCAGTGAGAGTCGCTGTGTTTATCATGTACTTTTTCGAATATATCAGGATTTCTGAAGTTGTTGTTAGGTTGGGATCGAGCAGCACAGCTTCTGTGAAATGAAATTTATTAGGATCACTCGAAATAAACTGTGGGCTGTAAAACGAAAGCGGTAGAAGGGATCGTAATGTCGTTGCCTACTGAAGAAGATGCGGACCCCGAAAGAGTGTTGGAGCCCAGAACTCGCTGCTAGAGGGACACAGGCGCACACCCACGTAACGACAGAGCGATCACGTGAACACCTCGACCGTCCACTGTACTCAGTAATACTGAAAACAGAAATGAAGGTTCCAGAAGACGAGCAGGTTTCCGTACTGAGGAAGGAGTGCGAGCAACGGAAATTCGAGGGAGAATGGTACAGCATATCCACAGCAATTTCAACGCTCACCCCGACCACAGGGGTAAACCGTAACTCGCCGTTTCTTCAGTAATGAAGGCACCCACATGCTGAATAATGGTACCAATAATGCGGTGTGGCATTCCATATCAAACCTCATCGGCCAACGACATCCGTTCTTCTTTCAGTCGTTTGTGCCACGCCTTGACCCTTGAAATGGACATGCAGTGCTCTTTGTACACTTCCACCATTATTTGACGAATTTCCGTTCCTCGTACTCCTTCCGCTGTCAGTAAACGCACAACATCTCTTTGTTCTTCTTTTGAAGTATCAATTTCTCTGTTTTCAGTGCTACTGAGAGCTCGCTTGTGGTCACGTGGGTGTTCGTGCATGTTCCTTAAGCGGCTAATTTGGGACTTCAGCATTCTTATAGACACCACGCCTTCTTCCGCAGGCAACGGCATTACCATCCCATCTGTGGTTTGCGTTTTACAGCATCCTGCTCGTTTAATTTTGGTCGCCCTAATATAATCTTGAAACTATATTCGACTCATGATTCTTCGTGTTCACTTTCTATCTTTCACTCTCTCCTCACGCGAATCAACAGCAGCAGGCGAATCAAAAGCTAATAAGATAGACAAGTGTGAACTTCGGAGTATTATGGGGAAACGGGACTACCATCAACATATAATAATGTCTGTAAAAAGTTTATATACCAGCTTCTGCTTCAGACTTAATTTATCTAATTGCAGTGGGGGAACCATACTTATTAATCAGAGTGGAAGTCGAGTGTGAGTATTTTGATCTACACTTTTAGCTTTCACATAAATGATATCCTACACAGATGGAAGGATCAAGCACCGCCTGGAATTGAGTTAGGGAGGACCCTTTTATTTGTATTAGCATATGCTTAAGACTTCGTGATAATGTTTAAGACCGAAAATAATGTTCAAAGAACTATTTATTTACTGCATAAGATTTTAAAGAACATAACTTTAAACTTCCTACCTGAAAATCAGTAACCATGGCTTTCCATGGCAAACACCCAATAACAGCAGAGATTAACGACAGAATTTTAGAACAGTTTCAATATTTCAATTATTTAGGCTTTCGTATCTCATATGATTACGATATAAACATAAATAATAAATTAGAAAGACGTCAGGCAATGTGCGGAACTACTCGAAGAACACTGAAAGCGTTGCTGATCGAAATACAGCTGAAGTGTACAAGGTGATAGCAGAGCTGGTTATTCTACATAGCAATGAAGACAAAAGGACCACAGCGATGTACAAGCTACAGAAATGAAGTTTCTCAAGGCGCTATTGAGACGCACACGCCTTGATAAAATAGGAAATAGCTTTATATGGCCCAGAAGACTCAGGCAAAGATAGATTGAGAGCGGAACAAATCGAAGAGCCAAATCCATGAAAGAATGTTGATCTCGATGATGATAATGATACAGAAACTGCAACCATAGATAGACACTGGAATATATCCAAGAAATAAACTAGGTTCATTGGATGTAGATTCTATTCTGAGGTGAAGAGGTTGCCACAGGAGAGGAAGTCGTGTCGGCTCACATCAAACCAGTTATCAGACTGCTGAAGAAAACCAAAATCGCGGACTCTCCCCCGTTTTGATAATAGTTGCCCTTAGTCGCAGCTGGACTTCAGTAATAGGCGGTGGCTCGTGTGTTATCATTCCTCAGAGTCCTGAAAAGCGCCATCAGCTCCGCATTGAAAGCAGAAGATGCTTTTTATGTTCCTGATGACTTACCGCACTTGGCAGGTACTGACTGGATGACAGTCTTTTCCTCATTTAAAAGACGCCGACTTTTCTACAAAAATACGCTACTCCGTGCAGAAATCCATGAGACAAGCCAGCTTATAATATTACATTACTTACCTTGCAAAATGATTACACAGGATGTCCCGCGGAACTCAAGCATCTGTAAGATCTCTGTTATTAGAAAATGGTTTAGGCGATGGTTGTTTTGTTCCGGAAGCTCGGTCTGCTCACGCTACGGAAAATCAGTTACATGACGTAGTGAAAAAATACAACCTCCAATAGCGGTTTTTTCCCCTCAATAGCAGATTTATATGACAAAAATTCAATGTTACATCTTTTTGTAGATCTGACAAAAAATTCGTATCACATTATCACCAGTGGTAAGGCAGCCCTTTATGAGTGTTGGCCTTCTGTTGACGATTACTCCATTCTTTCCTATTTATTGCCGTATTCCTTCAGTTATGAATTCTAGTTTTTGTTGTGTCCTCTCTGAATCCTTCCTCCCTCTTCATCTTTGGTGTTCCAACCCTCCTACTTCATACAGGACTGCGTTGAATATCTTCTTAATCGCTTTGTCGTTGGCTTCCGGGATATGTCATGCCTATTCCAGTCTTCTAATCTTTATGCAACTGATGTCTGGTTCATTATATAGATTGTACCATTCCTGGTTGAAACTTCGTCTCCACATACTATTTTCTTCTACTGTCCCAAGAATGTGCCTCAAGATCTTTCCTTCAAATACGCTAAGTACATTTTCATCGAATTTCGTTAGTGTCCAGGTTTCAGTGCCAGATGTTCGCTCCGGACTCAGTAAAGCTTTATAAATCATAACTTTAGTTTATCTGCAATGAAGCTTATACTTCAGATGTGTTCTGAAGGCTCAAAGAACATCTGAAAAGAAATGAAACACCTTCCGGAACTCTATTGGCTCTGAGCAAATGGCTCTGAGCACTATGGGACTCAACTGCTGTGGTCATAAGTCCCCTAGAACTTAGAACTACTTAAACCTAACTAACCTAAGGACGGCACACAACACCCAGCCATCACGAGGCAGAGAAAATCCCTGACCCCGCCGGGAATCGAACCCGGGAACCCGGGCGTGGGAAGCGAGAACGCTACCGCACGACCACGAGATGCGGGCGGCTCTGAGCACTATGGGACTTAACATCTACGGTCATCAGTCCCCTAGAACTTAGAACTACTTAAACCTAACTAACCTAAGGACAGCACACAACACCCAGCCATCACGAGGCAGAGAAAACCCCTGACCCCGCCGGGAATCGAACCCGGGAACCCGGGCATGGGAAGCGAGAACGCTACCGCACGACCACGAGATGCGGGCAACTCTATTCCTCTCTCCATCATGTCTAATGCCGCTAGGATTTGCGATACACGATGTTAACGCCATTCTCGACAGAAAGTTTAGATTAAAGAAAATTTTCGAATGCTGTGAGATTCAAACGTCTGTCTAAAACTCGACACAAAAATATTTTACTCGTCTCTTGTTAGTTCTGCCACAGAGCTGTATCACTGAAATTGTCTTGTACAGATTTAGAATCCTCTTATTATGTCACCCAAATTTAAGCAAATAGAGCATTTGGAATCGAACTGTTTTCCTGTTATATGAAAACTAACGTAGTTGTTGCAGATCCCAGAGTTATGTCACCACTTATATAATGGCTTTTTCTAGTAAAATATCTGCGAACTTAGAAATCGATAAATTAACGTATTCCAGACTTTAGTGTGTTTTACGCCTTTAGACCCATCGTTGAGCGTTATATGTAGCCGCAGCTTCGGCAGAAAGTGTCCACTGCACAAACAAACAAAAAAGAAAAAAAATAGTTGCACGTGGAACATGACAGGAAGATTTGTATACATGTGTCCAAACGTATGGCAACACCAGGGACAAGCTCAAACTCTTCACGGTATTTATCAACATCTCATTTCAAACGTGTGGGAAACAACTAACCGTCAACCATCAGTTCTATTACTTTGTGCGTAAAGATTTTGACTTATGGACTGGCTTGCTACCGGCGGTGGTCCGAAATCAGTTAATCCCGTGCACATTTACAGTCAAAAAGTTTCTCAATTCATTTCGACATGAAAAGAAAAAAAATTGCTGTACAATACCAGAACCATATCCTCAAATGGAACGAAGTTCGGCCTTGACAGGAGTCAAGTAATCACCAAAATATTAATACGAGAGAAAAGTTAGTTTCGAAAATCTGAGATGAATGAGGCAACCGAGACGATTTACCTGCCAACGTAACAGGAAGTGTTAGCTAGACTAGTCCTTTCACGTATTCTCAAAGACTGTATGTGTACTGATGGAGTTGTCCACTGAAGCGGCCACGACAAAGCAGATGCTGTTATTTGCACTAGAACACCGATAATTTTTTTCTCCTCCAAGACGCTTTGCTAATGCAATGAAACGACTGAGAAATCTGTTAACCTACGACTTTTAATAGGTTTCCCAAAACGTAAACGTACTCTTAGAATTTGTCCTCTCGTTCCCCTGATCGGGTGTCACGTTAAAGGCAGACCAGTTACATTGCGTCTCTTCGTGTGCTTTACACACACACACACATTTTTTTACTCCAGAATTTAACCTCCGTCAAACCAGAGAAGCCACTGTATCTGAAAAGTGCTGCCCATACAGTGGCACTTAAACGCCGCGTCTCTTTGACCTACGGAGGCACGCTTGGCGAAGGCCGTACTTGGCTGCTGGTGTCCCATGATGGAGCTTCGGAGAAACGCAGTTCGTTGCTCGGTCTTGCTCGTGCGCTTCCTATTTCTTCTCGGAAATCTGAGCCAGATGAAAGCTATTAAGCACGCAGCGTCAACCTCGCTGCATTCGTCTGTCTCGCGTTTCGAAATGGGAGCACAGACCCGTTATGTCCAAACAAACTCTTGTCGTCAAATCTACTGCCTTTCCAATGTGCTTGTCTTAGTAGCGTGCTAGAGTCCACACTGCGAGTTCGTTGCAGAGTCTCTGTGGCAGAAAAAATATCAAAATGTCGGAATTCTATCAGGTGCATGTTCTGTAATTGGGTAAGACATGAACGGAACATTCTATCCGTATTTCGGGGAGCTTATTTTTTGGGTGTTGGTGAATCGCAGTGTGGTATTGTTATGGGGCCAGATAACGGATCAGTCATATGCCTTCGGGTTACCAACGACCAATGTGTTCTGTAGGAATTTCCGATTCAGAAGACGGGCTGTAATCTGTTTGGATACCCGGGAGTGTTAACGCGCCGCTTCCAGGACTCAGGGAGGCAGGCCTGACCGATTCGAATCGACTTCACCGAGGTCTGGTGAGCCGGGCAGCCTAGATGCGACTTTTAGGAGGTTTCCCACATACCACTAGGTAAATACCGGCTTGGTACCCACATTACGCCTCATTTACACGCTATGCAAATTTTTTTAACACGTTCTCACACTTCCAAATAGGAATCTCTAAACGCAGACAGAAAGGATACACAGATTCCACGCTGGAGGGTAAATAAGAGGTTGATGACCTTTGCTATTTACTCTCTTTAAACCCTTAATCAGAGCGATAACTCTGCGAGTATCGTCCTAGGGTAATTTGTGCTATTTCAGATCCCCTTAATTTTACGCTAATATCGTCTCAGTTTAAGCTTTATACGAAAATTTTGGTACTATGATGCAGCCATAAAAACAAAAAAGAAAGTTATTTGAAACACACTGCCGAAAAAAAATAGTACGCCTGGAAAGACGACATCGATTTTGATCCGGTGACAGCATATGCCACCTGAGGGACACTAGATGTACTGATAATGGTTTCAACGTCATCCGTCAACAGACAGCGCAGTAGCATAGTTACCAAAACGCCATCTGTGTCTATCCTTTAATAGGGAATACTTACAGCCAGAAGGCACAATGTGATGCAAACGCTGTGCGACTGGTCCCGGCGGAGGTTCGAGTCCTCCCTCGGGCATGGGTGTGTGTGTTTGTCCTTAGGATAATTTAGGTTAAGTAGTATGTAAGCTTAGGGACTGATGACCTTAGCAGTTAAGTCCCATTAGATTTCACACACATTTGAACATTTTGATGCAAACGTCTGAGGCAAGCAAACAACCATGCCACGGGGACGCACTCGCGCTTCCTACAGCCAACTGAGTTTGAAAAGGGGTCACATGGTGGCCCTCCGAGTGGCAGGATGGTATTTTCGGAGAATTGGTGTACAAGTTAGACGTGCTGCGTCAGTTGTGTAAAGATGCTGGCATGACTGTCACGTGAAGATTCTCACGCCCGTAGACGATGTTCTGGACGTCCACGAAGCACAGACGCCCGCCACTATGCTGCCAGGGGATCACTTGGAAGATGGATTGGAGAGCACGCCGTGGTCTTCAACGATGAAACCAGTCTGCTTGCATGCAAGTGACGGTTGTTGTGCGTACGACTTGGACCTGGTAAGCACTGTCTCATGATACACTGGTCCTACACCAGGCCTTATAGTCTGGCAAGCGCTAAGCTACAACTCTCGTTCACCTTTGGTGTTTCTGGAGCGGACGCTAACCAGCGTTTTTTAGAGTTTTGCAACAGGAAGATGATATGTTGCTCCAACAGGATAACGGTCGCCCACACACTGCTCATGAAGCTCGACATGCTCTGCTAAACATGCAGCAACTGCTCTGACCAGCACGATATCCGATAGAGAATGCGTGAGATATGACGGGACGAGAAGTGACTCATGCGACTCGTCAGTGAACAACTACAGAACAGGTCAACAGGTCGAGCAGGTGTGGCATAACGCATTCCAGTACAGTATTCGTCACCTATAAGATCGACTGAATGCCAGAGTCAGCGCCAGCAGTGCTGCCCGTGGAGACTACACCACAAACGGTATGGGTGTTTCAGCATGCTTAGATACTAGGTATCTTAGAACCGCTTGTGCTATTGATCTGTAATGGCCGCGCAGAGTGACTGCTTGGTTAGGGGCGCAATGTCTCTGACTGCGCGGCCCCTCCTGCAGGAGGTTCGAGTCCTCCCTCGGGCATGGGTGTGCGTGTGTTGTTCTTAGGATATGTTAGGCTAAGTTAGTTTGTGTGTAGTCTAGGGACGGATGACCTCAGCAGTTTGGTCCCTTAAGAACTCACACACATTTGAACATTTTGAACAACTGTAAATGTAATAATTTCATATACTCCGTATGCACTGCTGCAACAATAAATCTTGAGTGAATTGTAAACCTCTAAAACGCTGCATTAATTTTTTTCCGGTAGTGTAAGACAAGACATTCAGAAGGGTGGAAACACAGAGTGAAGAAGAGACTTAGTGTTACCATCCGTTTCGTGCTGTGAACGGCCGATTTTAAAGTCAGAAGTCAGAAGAGAAGTGTGGTGAGCTATAAATTCGAGGTCACTGTAGCCCGTCGGCGTTACGCGTGCTATAAACATGATATACAGTTCGAACGCAGGCTAATTGCAGCACAGCGTAGTGAAGGAGCCATGTACGTCCACGTCGTCACGTTTCCCCGACGTAATCTGGAGATTGTGACGGCCGAGTGAGTCCAGCGGACAACAGAGAACCACTAGAGCGGCGCCCCACGAGTACCGTTTATCTGCATCTACACAGATACTGCGCAAGCTACCGTACAGTGCGTGGCAGAGGGAACCCTGTGCCAGTACTAGTCATTTCCTTTTCTTTTCCACTCGCAAACAGAGCGAAGCAAAAACGACTATCTATATGCCTCCGTATGAGCCATAATTTCTCGAATCTTATCCTCCTGATAATTCCGCGCATTGTATGTTGGAGGCAGTAGAATCGTTAGGTAGTCAGCTTCAAATGCCGGCTCTCTAAATTTTCTCAGTACTGTTTCTCGAAAAGATCGTAGCCTTCCCTCCAGGTATTTCCATCTGTGTTCCTGAAGCATCTCCGCAGGACTTAAATGTTGTTCGAACCTACCGGCGCTGTGGCCGAGCGGTTCTAGGTGCTTCAGTCCGGAACCGCGCTGTTGCTACGGTCACAGGTTTGAATTCTGCCTCGGGCATGGATGTGTGTGATGTCCTTACGTTAGTTAGGTTTACGTAGTTCTAAGTCTAGGGGACTGATGACCTCAGATGTTAAGTCCCATAGTGCTTAGAGCCATTTGAACCATTTGAACCTACCGGTTACAAATCTACCAGCCCGTCCTTGAATCGTTTCGATATCTTCCTTCAGTCTGATCTGGTACAGATCCCAAACACTCGAGCGGTGCCGGCCGAAGTGGCCGTGCGGTTAAAGGCGCTGCAGTCTGGAACCGCAAGACCGCTACGGTCGCAGGTTCGAATCCTGCCTCGGGCATGGATGTTTGTGATGTCCTTAGGTTAGTTAGGTTTAACTAGTTCCAAGTTCTAGGGGACTAATGACCTCAGAAGTTGAGTCCCATAGTGCTCAGAGCCATTTGATCCACTCGAGCGGTAATCAAGACTAGGTCGCATCAGCGCCCTAAAATTCTCCCAATAAACCGAAGTCTACCATTCGCCTTTCGTACCACAGTTCTCACATGTCCGTTCCATTTCATATCGCTTTGTAATGTTTCGCCCAGATATCTAAACAACTTGGCTGTGTCTAGCATGACACTTGTAATGCTGTTACCGAACATTATAGTTTGTTCTTCCTACGCATCCGCATTAGCTTACATCTTTCGATATATAGAGTTAACTGCCATTCATAACGCCAACTAGAAATTCTAAGTCATCTTGTATCTTCCTACCGACACTCAACTCCGACACCTTACAGGACACCACAACATCATCAGCAGGCAACAGTAAATTGATGACCACCGTGTCCGCCAGATCATTTATGCATTTAGAGAGCAATATCGGTCCTATCACACTTCTCTGAGGTACTCCTGACAATAACCTTGTCTCTGACGAACATTCGCCGTCGATGACAACATACTGAGTTCTATTACTTAAGAAGTCATCGAGCCACTCACATATCTGTGAACTTATTTCATATGCTCGTACTTGCATTAACAGCCTGCAATGCGGCACCGTGTCAAATTCTTTCCGGAAATCTAGAAATATAGAATTGTCTGTTGCCCTTCATCCACAGTTCGCTGTATACTATGTGAGAAAAGAGCAAGCTGATTTTCTCACTAGCGATGCTTTCTAAAACCATGCTGATATTATATTCGAACTGAGAATATATTCAAGGATTCTGCAGCAAACCGACGGTAATGGAAGCGCCTCGTCCGCACGTTTCCATCCAACTTGTCCTCGAGTGTTAGCGTAACACCGAAAAGCCAGCAGCAGTTGAGTGCTTTCCGCCTCCGAAGCATTTTTTATGTAAAGCGCCGAGTGTAAATATTGCTTACTCTCTAGTGTTAGCGCGACACTGAAAGGCTACCCTTAGAACTGTTTTCTCTGCTTCCACGCTTCTATGCAAATCACTGTATGCAAATATTACTTCCAGAGGATGGAGCATCTACAGCTCTTGCTTTAATGAACCAAGCAACGAACAGTGACGTACTACTGGCTATAGGTCGTTTTTTTCAGCACAAATTGTGCAGTACGGCGCTACAAAAGCAAGGAAAATAAACTGCTGGACATTAAAATTACAAGACCACCAAGGTCATATGGGCAAAACATCATGATAGGATGAACTGTATTAGACGGTCCAGTCACGTTACTGTAAACGGTGCATATGATCGACGTCAACGTATAATAAACAATCACTCACGGCAGGTGGTAGCACTAGCAGTGGAGGATGTGTAAAGAGTGTTGGGGGAATGTGGAAAACTGTGCAGTCGTTATTGTAATGCGGAAACGGAGGCAACTATCTGACTTCTAAAAGGGCATGTGAAACTTCGAATGGTTCGAATGGCTGTGAGCACTATGGGACTTAACATCTGAGGTCATAAGTCCACTAGAACTTAGAACTACTTAAACCTAACTAACCTAAGGACATCACACACATCCATGCCCGAGGCAGGATTCGAACCTGCGACCGTAGCAATCTCGCGGTTCCGGACTGAAGCGCCTAGAACCGCTCGGCCACCGTGGCCGGCTGTGAAACTTCTTTATTAAAATATTTTACTTAAATTGCTGAGTGAAATTTAATGCACGTAAACCTACTTTCCCTTTAATTTTTATCATGTCAACACAGACCCACAATATTCTAGCGCAACGCAGTCTGACTGCTCAAAAAAATTACAACCTGACTTCAAATAATTAATTCAAGAGAATGGCCCTGGCTAAAAAGAAATCTTAACAATAACCTATACTTTCATTAAGCACTTACCTCACAAAAATCTTCATTACGCGAACTACAACAATACAGCGAGCGTCAGTACTGCCAGCTAAATAAAAGTTCTAACTACTAAAGCCACTAAGTACTAACAAGCATGTGGTTAGCAAAGGAAAGATTTTGTTGCAAACGAAATAATGTATTTTTTTATCTTAACCTCTTCAGTTCCATGGTTACACGTAAGTGGACTTCGAGGTTTCAAATAAATGGTTCAGATGGCTCTGAGCACTATGGGACTCAACTGCTGTGGTCATGTCCCCTAGAACTTAGAACTACTTAAACCTAACTAACCTAAGGACAGCACACAACACCCAGCCATCACGAGGCAGAGAAAATCCCTGACCCCGCCGGGAATCGAACCCGGGAACCCGGGCGTGGGAAGCGAGAACGCTACCGCACGACCACGAGATGCGGGAAAAGGTTTCACTTCGTAAAACTGATAAACAGTTTTTGCCAACTTAAGACCGGTGGCACACGTTCGTGTAGGTTGCGTAGGTTCAGTCTCTGCCGCGAGATCACAGGACACGAGTTGGTAAAAATTGTTTATTAATTTTACGAAGTGGAACCTCGAAGTTCACATATGTAAACCCACGGACTGAAGAGGTTAATAATGTGACATCCAGTTCAGACACGAATTTAAATCGTCATTGACATCCAGTTCAAAGATACATAATCATTAATAATTTTCAATCGCCAAGTCGGATACTTCCAGGTCGTTAGCCTACGCTAACACTTCAGACCTCTGCCCTCCGTCAATGCTAACTTCTCACATTTAACATCCACCACTGCTGGCTGTTCACCTCCAACTGCCCAACAGTACTTCCATCACTACTGGCGACTAATTTCCAACTGCCCAACACTACAGGCGATTAACTCCCAACAACGAGTCCAACCAGCCACAGAGTCTCTTACAAAGAAAGCGCAGTCAGAGATCCAATGCAAAACGCTACAGAGCGCTGCCAACACAGAAGCAGCCCACATACACATGATCATTGGCTTTCGGGCCAAGGGTGAAAACATTTCCGAAACAGCTAAGTCTGTAAACAGTTCTCGCGTCGCCGTGGTTCAAATATACCGTGCATGGCAAAATGGCGCTATTCAAAACCGACACGGAGGCAACTGTGGAGCATTAGATGACAGAGGTGAACGGCAGCTGCGGAGAGGTGTACATTGCACATGCCGGCCGGGGTGGCCGAGCGGTTCTAGGCGCTACAGTCTGGAACCGCGCGACCGCGACGGTCGCAGGTTCGAATCCTGCCTCGGGCTTGCATGTGTGTGATGTCCTTAGGTTAGTTAGGTTTAAGTAGTTCTAATTTCTAGGGGACTGATGACCTCAGAAGTTAAGTCCCATAGTGTTCAGAGCCATTTGAACCATTTGAACATTGCACATGTGCACACGTGCAACTATTGCGCAACTGGCCGATCAGGTGAATCCGTGGGCTACGAACAGAGTCGCCTGAACTACCGTTCAGCGAACGTTGCTGGGTATGGGCCTCCGCAGCAGACGCCTCGTTCGTGCATCCATGCTGACTGCTGTTCACCGGGGACGAAGGGAGGAATTTGCACGCCAGTACCGCGTCTGCACGTCCACAGAGTGGCGACAGGTGGCATTTTCAGATGAATCACCTCTTATACTTCATCGGAAAGATGGTCGCTGGGATGTGCGACCTGAAACATCTGAAAGGAAATACCCTGCAACAATCATCGGAACAGTCCATACCGGCTGAAGGAGCGTTATGGTGTGAGGAATGTTTTCGTGGCATTCCCTGGGTGGTCTCGTCATTCTGGAAGCACAATGGATCAACACAAGTATGCATCTATCCTTTGGGATCATGTCCACCCATACATGCAGTTCGTTTTTCCTCGGCACCAGTAGGACGATGCAACTTGTCATACAGCTCATAGCGTACGTGCGTGGTTCGATGAGCATCAGGAAGAGTTTAAAGTACTCCTATGTCCACAAAACGCCGCGGATTCATACCCACGAGACTCAGAGGGCCATAGACACGGGTTCCCAGGTAGATGCCGTGCTTCTTGACTTCCGCAAGGCGTTCGATACAGTTCCCCACAGTCGTTTAATGAACAAAGTAAGAGCATATGGACTATCAGACCAATTGTGTGATTGGATTGAAGAGTTCCTAGATAACAGAACGCAGCATGTCATTCTCAATGGAGAGAAGTCTTCCAAAGTAAGAGTGATTTCAGGTGTGCCGCAGGGGAGTGTCGTAAGACCGTTGCTACTCACAATATACATAAATGACCTTGTGGATAACATCGGAAGTTCACTGAGGCTTTTTGCGGATGATGCTGTGGTATATCGAGAGGTTGTAACAATGGAAAATTGTACTGAAACGCAGGAGGATCTGCTGCGAATTGACGCATGGTGCAGGGAATGGCAATTGAATCTCAGTGTAGACCAGTGTAATGTGCTGCGAATACATAGAAAGAAAGATCCCTTACCTTTTAGCTACAATATAGCAGGTCAGCAACTGGAAGCAGTAAATTCCATATATTATCTGGGAGTACGCATTAGGAGTGATTTAAAATGGAATGATCATATAAAGTTGATCGTCGGTAAAGCAGATGCCAGACTGAGATTCATTGGAAGAATCCTCAGGAAATGCAATCCGGAAACAAGGGAAGTAGGTTACAGTACGCTTGTATAACAGAAGTTATTTTTCTGTCATATTGAAGCCGATGTCTTGTAGGTCTCTGTGACGTTATCTTTCAACACGATAACGCAAGACGGCATACTGCCCATGTTGTCCTGACCTACCTCTGTGCAAAGAGCATTCAACTGTTGCCTTGGCCAGCACATTCCCCAGATTTCTCTCCAATTGAAAACAGTTGTTCGTGAGTTTCCCACAAGTTATCTCGCCATCAAACGCCAGATACTACGATTGATGAACTCTGTCATACAGTTCAAGTAGTATGGAATGAAATACTTATACCTGTCATCCAAAGGGGTTAGACATGTTTCTGTTGTCAGTTGCGGCAGCTTTGTGCACTAAATTTTTCACCCTGTGTACCCCTAAAAAACCTAGCTACTTCTTCTAGGTCGTGTAAGCACAATATATAAAATTTCGTTATTTGCTATTCTTCCTATTGTTGCAGTTTTGGTGGTCAAAAGTGTACTTTAGGGATTGATAGGGAACATCAGTTTCCAACTTCTGTCTTTAGTATCCTAATGCAGATACTACCACATCGCAGAAGTATTGACTTTCCTTGGTTACTAAATTACAGGTGTTCCTTGGAACAAGAATGTACCGTGGACGCAACCATAACGAAACTTTTTCCACATATAATATTACCTCAATGTTACAGATGCAACGGGTCCTCTTCAAGGTCAGCTACCCTAACCGGCACACTAAAGTGAACTGAATTTTGTATCCGTAGCTGTTGTTGGTATATTTTTCACTTTATGTTCGCGGCCGCGGCTGAGATTTTATCCACTCGGGGGCTAGGAGTTGTCTTACGCTCCTCACCATTTCATCGTCATCGACATGTATGCTTCGTACTCGTACGAGACAGAAAAACATGAAGGTGGAGTTCAGGTCTTTATGGTCAATGAGTACTTCTCTTGTGACGCCTGATTTTTTAGACTAAGGCTACGTCAAGTGTGTAGTGACGTGAGGAGGTCGAATCATCGTCCAAAGTCCGGCTAAGTGTTGGCTGCTGTTGCAAAGCAGTTAAGAATTACAGCACCTTGCCATAGCCTCGAACAAGGTAATGGAAAACAGAAAATTTCGGTAAGCGTATTGGCGTAATGGAATAGAATGTCGCTTGACCTCATTAATATTATAACGTGATCTGAAGGTAATATTACTGTATCAAACAACTGCTCAGCACCAAAATATGCAGACTTCGTGGCAAAACTAGAAAAACTGCATATTCTGTTCACTTAAATGTGCCACCCGGGAATCTTTCAAAGAAATGGTTTAGCGGACATGTTGACTTAAGGTTCGTGGTTCCCCATACAAGCACCATCCAGCTTGCAAGTTCGGGCACCATCCAGCTTGCAAGTTCGGACGCAGTAGATGCCAGCAAACATTGTGTTTAGTGCGGTGGAAACTAGCGTTGATGTTGAGTTTGCGACAGGTTACGCTTGTTAATGAGATTCAGTCAGACGGCTATTACGCTCGGCAGCCTTATAATATGGCTTTGTTCTTATGCAGGTCTTCGCGAATCCAGTTTTTGTCTCGGCACACTTCC
Source organism: Schistocerca cancellata (assembly GCF_023864275.1). Taxonomy (NCBI): domain Eukaryota; kingdom Metazoa; phylum Arthropoda; class Insecta; order Orthoptera; family Acrididae; genus Schistocerca; species Schistocerca cancellata. The sequence goes on from NC_064626.1 coordinate 882,798,587, forward strand.
TCTAGCAGAAATTTACAGGGCGTTCGCCGCACCAATACCCGTACTAACGTATGACGTCCTCCAATACAAGTTTGTGCAAACTATATACATGTTCTTCTTTCGTATCGAGAATATCCAGATGACATCAGCTGACAATAGAATTAGCCTCTTTTACACCTTTAAATATTTCCATGGATACTTTTCTGTATCTCTGATGTAAATAAACGTCTCCCAGTTTTTTTCATGACGTTGTGTACTACTGTGTTACAGTTACAGATCAAAGATGTCATTAACATGAATGTCAAATTACAACGTATCCACCAAAATAGACAATAGAAATCTGCCTCTTTCTTTTCCTGGCGGTTATTTGTCATTTCATGCAGTGTTAAGAAAGCCATGCTATGTCTGTATGGCACCGTTACAACACAATGGGTAAAAATAATGAAATGATCGTATGGCACAGATGGCCGGGGCTTCCCATCCGGGAATATTCGGCCGTCGAATTGAAAGTCTTTCAGTTGACATCACATTGGGAATTTACGTGTCGATGACGATGAAATGGTGAGGAGCGTAACACAACCCCTAGCCCCCGAGTGGATAAAATCTCCGCCGCGGCCGCCAGTAGGCTATTCAAATTTTGCCGCCCATACCGAACTGTACAATAGCCTACTGGCGGCAAATATGTAAATCCGCCACTACTTACAGAAATCCATTTCATCAATGGAACTGATTAGTCTTCCGTGTTAAAATTCCTGTGATCTAAATGGTAAAACGTATTACATATTGAAACGTTTGAGTGGAGCTAATGATCTTTTTAATTTCTGCAAGACATAAAAAAATTTGGTCCCAAATTTGCCGTCCCCTTGAATCTGCCCCCCTAGGCTCCAGTCCACTCTGCCTGCTGGCAAATCCGCCACTGTCTGTAAGTTTATGCACATGGACTGTATGAAATTTACTGTAATTAAGATGAATGGCAGAATACGGTTTTACGAAATAACTGCTTTAAGTGGCGGACTAGGGAACAGCTAAAGTCTGTCTCAACGAAACATAATTAAGACTATCTTCACCACCTGTGAAGTCTGTGAGATGGCCGGCCGGCGTGGGCGAGCGGTTCTAGGCGCTACAGTCTGGAATCGCGCGACCGCTACGGTCGCAGGTTCGAATCCCCTCTCGGACACGGATGTGTGTGATGTCCTTAGGTTAGTTGGGTTTAAGTAGTTCTAAGTTCTAGGGTACTGATGACCTCAGAAGTTAAGTCCCATAGTTCTCAGAGCCATCTGAACCATTTGGAGTGAGATGCATCAAGATTTTCATTGTTTCTGACTGAATAGTTGATACTCAACCTTGTAGTACGTCAGGTGACAGGCTATAAAGAAGGAACTCTTTTCCACTGAATCCCACGGGAGCATTATTACATTTCCGCAAAAAGCTCTCACAACAGTTACGACAATTTTATTTGCTATCCATAGCTCGTCTGACTACCCAATTAGTCGGAATGGTCATTTATTCTGCTGTGGAACAATGGATTCCAATACAGAAAAGACGTGTATTAACTACGGTGTATCACAAGCAACTGTGTCATACAATTTATCGCGTCGTTTTTTGTTGTAGTGAGTCTGTCCGCATCCCGCTCTGTCCTTTCCCCTTTAAAATCGGCTTCCGGTAATCGCCTTAGAGGGCAAGCCTGTAGCAAGAATTCGAAGCAGAGGCAACTCCCTTTTACAGTCCCCTTAATTTAATCTAGCTGCTTCATCAGATGGAAAGCATCAAAAGCGGATGCCTGTATTTTATCACGACGCCCTTTTTGTACGTCTGAGATGTTGACTAACTGACGGCCGGCAAAGTAATTAATACTCCTGTAATTCGTGACTCTCTTATTATATCTATAACTTTGTAGTTTCCTTAGGGAATTTGGCACGAACGCCAGTATTACCGTTCCATTCCACGTGGATGCGTCCGTATGTGTGTGTGTGTGTGTGTGTGTGTGTGTGTGTGTGTCCATTGCCTGATTCAGAGCGATTTAGTTTCGAGGACACTTGCTGCGGCTACGTCAAGATTACTGCTGGAGCCGTGCTGTGCAGGAAAAATAGAAGTATAATGTGATAACATTTGTACTTTTATACGTGAAAAAGTTGTTCATAAACGCTCTGGCGAAGTCGATATATTTTTTGGAATGATGAAAAAATGAAACATAAGTTTTAAAATTCTCGAGCACCGCGGATGAATAACAGCACGTAACGTGGAAACGCGAAGAGGAACTCCTGGGAACAGATACGAGGAGCGTTCGATAAGTAATACCGAGCGAGGTGGCACAGTGGTTAGCACACTGGATTCGCATTCGGAAGGACGACGGTTCAAAGCCGCGTCCGGCATCCTGATTTAGGTTTTCTGTGATTTCACTAAATCGCTCCAGGCACACGCCGGTATGGTTCCTTTGAAAGGGCACGGCAGACTTCTTCGTCTTGCGTGACAAAATCCGAGCTTGTGCTCCGTCTCTAATAACCTAGATGTCGACGAGACGTTAAACCCAATCTTCCTTCCTTCCTTCCTTCAATAAGCAATGCAGCACATTGTTTCGCTGAAAGCAGGTTGTTCCTACACAGGATTCTAATACACCATATTATTCCCCACTCTTTGGCTTCAAAACCCTATTTTTCAACATAATCTCCGTTCAATACGGCGGCCTTTCGCCATGTTACTGGAAGCACCTGTATGCTTGCGTAGCACCACTCTACTGGTAGACGTCGGAGTCAATGTCTTGCTGCATCACTAATATATCCATCATCCACGTACTGCTTCCCGTGGAGCGCATCCTTCATTGGGCCAAACAGATGGAAGTCGGAAAGTTTGAGATCCGAGCTGTAGGGTGGATTAGAAAGAACAGCCGCCGGCCGGAGTGACCGAGCGGCTCTCGGCGCTACAGTCCGAAGCCGCGCGACCGCTACGGTCGCAGGTTCGAATCCTGCCTCGGGCATGGATTTGTGTGATGTCCTTAGGTTAGTTAGGTTTAAGTAGTTCTAAGTTCTAGAGGTCTGATGACCTCATAAGTTACGTCCCATAGTGCTCAGAGCCATTTGAACCATTTGAAAGAACAGCCCAATGAAGTTTCGTGAGCTCCTGTCGGTGGTGCAATCTTGTGTGACGCCTTGTGTTGTCATGGAGAAGGAGAAGTTCGTTAGCATTGTTGTGCGGCGAACAAGCTGAAATTGTTCTTCTAATTTTTTTTTTCAACTTCCAGATTGTAGCACAGATTTACGCGACATTGTTACGACGATGACACACCCCTCCCCAACGACTCACCGTGCTTTTGTTCACTGCCAGGCCTACGCAAACATTCTGCAAGCGCCTACGAATATCTGCGAAGCTGTGATGTTCCGCCAAAAAGAACTCAGTGACAGCTCTCTGCTTGGAAAGCACCTCCACTGAAGACGCCGTTTTGAAGGCTGCGTATAGCATCGCCACCTATTGAAACTTCATGGAACTATAGGATCTGCAACGGAATATTCCACAGTATGCCTCAACAAATTTCGCATTTTTAAATCCAGTCGTGATAAGCAGTTTCCCTGACTGTCGAGATGAAATCCGTACAAGGAATTGGTACTGGGCGGAACTGACGTTTCGTAATGCTCCTCACAGCCAGGCGGTCAGCAGTTTCATTGTGGGGAATGCGCCGAAAGAGTAGCGCAGTCGTTAGCACACTGCTCTCGCACACGGGAGGAGGACTGTTCAAACCCGCGTCCGGCCATTCTTATTTAGTTTTCCCGTGATTTCCCTAAATCTCTTAATTCAAATGCTTGGATGGTTCCATCGAAAGGGCACGACCGTTTTCCCTCCCTACCCTTCCCAAATCCGTCTGTAATGACCTCGTTGTCGACGGGATGTTGAACACTAATCTCCCCCTCCCTCCCTTCTGGAGAATTCCTTGATATTCTATTATCTAGAGAAAGCGGACGTCAATGCCCAATTGTCCTCGAGTGTGTTATGGCCTTCAAGACATCCTAAACATATCTGTTAGTGTGCGTATCAAAATGCCGGATATTGCAGATACTAAAACACTTTGAAAACCCGTGAGGAGCGGGAAAGTCTACGAGCCATAACAAATAGCGTCCCTGATGGCCAGTAACTCCGCGTGTAGAGAGACAATTCAGGAGGCAGTGCAAACATTTGGTATGAGTCGCCTGAGGGGCCAAAGAAGACATGTGTCTCACCCGCCTCAGTTTTAGAGATATCCGTATAGTTGTAGGGATCTTAACAAATAAAAATAAAATAAATTAATAATATAATAATAATAATAAATTGTAGTAATAATAATAATTGTTTGGATAAGTAATTGAGAGATGAAAGTTTGTTTCGGCTTTTAGATTGGAATTGAATTTCTTAATGTTTCGTAAAATATTACGTAGCATTGTTCATTGAGGTCACACAATAAAGTAAATGCAATTTACGCCGATAATTTATCGAGCTTCGAACGTCCGAAGATGTACGGAACGTAGCCAGGACTCATTATATATATTTTTGTAGGCAAAGTCTGATGTCTGACCTCAGCTTGAATCATGACAATGGGGTGACTGAAACTACTAAAACAGAGAAAAGCATACGATTAAATAAAACATGTATTCATTTCAACATATACATTACGATATGAATGACACGTAAAATCTAGGTAAATAATTGCAGATAATTCACAAATGAGAGCGACTTAAAAATTCTGCACCACTTTTCTGCAAATAAGTATCAATATGGCTAACTGTGGAGCCACACAAAATATTACGTCCTTCTAGGACAACGAATGACATAAGAGTGCTGATGCCTACTGGCTGCGACAAGAGAGTGGTGTTAATTCCTTTGTTTTGCTTTCTCTTGTCTTAAAAAATCGATACATATAATCTAAGTTCAGTAAATTAAATATCGTATGTGCTCGAGTGCAAATGGTTCCTTAAAGCATACTGAGTTGCACACAAGATAGTTACGTGGTTTAGTTTTCACTGACCTTGTAATAAGTCATTACATAGTACAGATGACTCTGTAGCTCCCTTATTAATTGTTGCCACTGTATGTGCGAAGTTATTCGATGAGAAGTACGAGATGTTCTTCGCCCAGCTCTGGACAGTAGCTCGCAGCGCAAATGTTGATGTACAACAGGGTAACAAGGTACTTTGAAGAGACAGTACACATAAACACGGACGCGTGGACATAGTGGAAGCGAGTCAAAGGTAGGTGGAGGTCGCGCCAGGGGAGCTTTATGGGCGGAAGGAGTACAGGCGGGTGAGGGCGTTTCGAGCGGAACAAAGCACACATTATCAGGCGCAGAGTACACGCTGTCTAATTACGCGGCCCTGGCCAGCGGCGCCATTGTCCTCCCGGCTTATTTACGGCGTCAGCGCAGGTCGGTCCGCCCGCCGCCATTATGCACGGCGACTCCAGACGGGACGGGACAGGCTACAGATGGCGCCGCATTAGCATAGCGGCTGCCCCTGTTTTGCGCGCCTTTCTGGGAAGACCGCCCCCCGCCCCCCGTCGGTGGACCTCATTTCTTCTGGAGCGACACGCTGCTGGAGGCTTGTTGACTCCGCTGTCTGACAGCAGCAGTCACAGATTCCAGACATGGAGCTTACAAGTGATGTATCTCATCCCATATTTATACAGTGACTTTTTTTTGGAAATTCCCTCAAGCTCTGTGGCACCTGGGCGTTGAAGTGCACGGCTTACCTTGCTTGTAATAGATGGTAGCTCCTGCTAGTATTGCTGTTCGCCGCCCGCTGGGTAGCGTAACGGCAGTGTCACAGGAAAACGGAGGGAGACAACATCGTTTTTCGCCTGTTACTTTGTTATCTCAGAGTACACTACTGGCCATTAAAATTGCTACACCACGAAGATGACGTGCTACAGACGCGAAATTTAACCGACACTAAGAAGATGCTGTGATATGCAAATGATTAGCTTTTCAGAGCACTCATACAAGGTTGGCGCCGGTGGCGACACCTACAACGTGCTGACATGAGGAAAGTTTCCAACCGATTTCTCATACGCAAACACCAGTTGACCGGCGTTGCCTGGTGAAACGTTGTTGTGATGCCTCGTGTAAGGAGGAGAAATGCGTACCATCACGTTTCCTACTTTGATAAAGGTCAGATTGTAGCCTATCGCGTTTGCAGATTATCGTATCGTGACATTGCTGCTCGCGTTAGCAGAATATGGAATCGGTAGGTTCAGGAGGGTAATCCGGAACGCCGCCAACGGCCCTGTATCACTAGCAGTCGAGATGACAGGCATCTTATCCGCATGGCTGTAACGGATCGTGTAGCCACCTCTCGATCCCTGAGTCAACAGATGGGGACGTTTGCAAGACAACAAACATTTGCACGAACAGTTCGACGACGTATGCAGCAGCATGGACTATCAGCTCGGAGACCATGGCTGAGGTTACACTTGACGCTGCACCACAGACAGGAGCGCCTGCGATGGTGTACTCAACGACGAACCTGGATGCACGAATGGCAAAACGTCATTTTTTGCATGGATCCAGGTTCTGTTTACAGCATCATGATGGTCGCATCCGTGTTTGTCGACGTCGCAGTGAACGCACATTGGAAGCGTGTATTCCCATCGCCATCCTGGCGTATCTCCCAGCGTGATGGTATGGGGTGCCATTGGTTACACGTCTCGGTCGCCTCTTGTTCGCATTGACGGCACTTTGAACTGTGGACGTTACATTTCAGATGTGTTACGACCCGTGCCTCTACCTTTCATTCGATCCTTGCGAAACCCTACATTTCAGCAGGATAATGCACGACCGCATGTTGCAGGTCCTGTACGGGCCTTTCTGGATACAGAAAATATTCGACTGCTGCCCATCAGCACATTCTCCAGATCTCTCACCAATTAAAAACGTCTGGTCAATGGTGGACGAGCAACTGGCTCGTCACAAACGCCAGTCACTACTCTTGATGAACTCTGGTATTATGTTGAAGCTGCATGGGCAGCTGTACCTGTACACGCCATCCAAGCTCTGTTTGACTCAATGCCCAGGCGTTTCAAGGCCGTTATTACGAAAGAGGTGGTTGTTCTGGGTACTGATTTCTCAGGGTGTATGCACCCCAACTGGGTGAAAATGTAATCACATGTCAGTTCTAGCATAATATATTCCTCCAATGAATACCCGTTTATCATCAGCATTTCTTCTTCGTGTAGCAATTTTAATGGCCCGTAGTGTATATACGTATATACAAAGTGATTCAGGTGCCCCTACGTATCGGTGTTCTGTAACCCGCAACATCTTCAAAAACTACGTGCGAGATTTTCTCATTCTCTCGCTCGCTTTGTCCTAACTACAGGGTGGAGCAAATAAAAGTGGCCCAGCCTTTTTGAAACCATTTGTGGCAGCACTAACGGATGGGGAAAAGACCTATAGTTACTTCCAACAGGATGGAGCAACTGCCCATACATACAGGACCTTGGAGCACATTTGCACAGTCTCACAGAGCTGTTAGTAGAGATCAGTCTGGTCGCGGCCCTAACTGGCCACCCAGGTCACCTGATCTGCCAGTGTGCGATTACTTTCTGTGGGGAAGCCTTCAAGTCTAAGGTGTATCGAACCGAGCGAGGTGGCGCAGTGGTTAGCACACTGGACTCGCAATCGGGAGGACGACGGTTCAGTCGCGTCTCCGGCCATCCTGATTTAGGTTTTCCGTGATTTCCCTAAATCACTTCAGGCAAATGCCGTGATGGTTCCTTTGAAAGGGCACGGCCGATTTCCTTCCCCATCCTTCCCTCACCCGAGCTTGCGCTCCATCTCTAATGACCTCGTTGTCGACGGGACGTTAAACATTAATCTCCTAAGGTGTATCGAAATAACCCTTATAGTTTTCAAGAAATACAGCAGAACATTTCGGATGAGACTGCAGCAATTCCAGCAGTCCAGCTTCGATCTGCCTTTAGCATCTCGCTGACCAGGGCCCAGAAGTGTCAAGACGTGAAATGTGGTCACTTTCAACATCTGCCATAGTCAGGTTAGTCAGCTTTCTCTGCTGTGTTTCTTTGTACCTCGAAACTCTGTTCTCTGTGCCACTTTTATTTACCCCACTCTTTAATTGTCCAACAGAAAAAAACAAGATCTGTTTTGTAGGAAATTTAATTTACTTAAATTTTGTGCTGGGCAATATTTTCGATGTATGCCCGTTTTCGAGGTATTCAAGAAAAACCGGTTTGATGGTCAGTTTCTTGAATAATTCGAAAACTGCAGCATGTAGCGAAACTGTATCTCTGTGCAAAATTTAATTATATTAAACATTACATTAGCATCCTACAAAAAAGATCCTGTTAATTTTATCTGTAATACTAGAAGTTTGCTCCTAGAGAGCGAGAGAATATGAAAATCTCGTGCAGGTTGCTTAAAACCAACTGGTAGGTGGAGCTGAACAACCCTGTATACAACGGTGTATCTGTCTGTATTCCATCGATAAAATTTCGGAGGTTATTTTGTGATATTTTCTGAGCATTTTTTTTTTATATCGGAGCTGTGGTCTCTAGAGACTTGTTAAAGAATAATAATGCAATTATGGTATTTCATGTATCACACCATTTACGTTTGTTAAATGAAAATATCTTCACAACAACGGAAATATCCTGTAATATGGAATCACATACAGATCCTCAACATAAATGTGACGTATTGCACTTAAATAGGCGGAAAGACCATTATTGTATGATTACACAATTGCTGAACAGTCTCTGGAAGCACTCACATCCATTAAATATATAAGAGTGTGCGCATGCAATGATTTAACGTGGAACTATCACATGAAACTAACTGCAAGCAACGCAAATGCCAGACTGAGATTCATTAGAAGAATGGCCAGGAAACGTCATCCATCAACAAAGGAAAGAGCTTATAAAACCAACTTGAATACTGTTCGTCACTCTAGGTTCTGTACCAGATAGGGCTGATACAGGCAACAGAGATGATCAAAAGAAGAACAGCACGTTTCGTTACAGTTTCATTTAGTAAGCACGGAACGTCACGGAGATGCTCGGTCAATCCAGTGTCATACTTTGCCAGAGTGGCGTTGTGCGTCACGGTGATTTTACTGTCGAACTTCGTAGAGTATGCATTCTTAGAAGAGTCAGCCAGGAAATATATCTCACGAAAACACCATGAAGCTAAAATTAGAAAGATTCTATCTCACATGGAGCCTTACCGACAATCGTTCTTCCCGCGAACCATTTGCGGCTGAACGGGAAAGGGAAGAATTGACAATGGTATACAAAGTACCCACCGCTACATAACATAAGGAGATTTGCGAGGTATAGCTGTAGATGTAAAAGTGCTCTTATGTGGTAGGTGTTGCCATGGGAACAGCTCATCATACCGTCGTCATGTCGCTCTTCCATTGCGTTTTGTGAACCCTTACACAAGATGCCCATCGGTCAACTGTTCTTCAGTAAACCTGAGCATTTAACACAAGTAACACTGCCTGAAAACAGATGCAGAACCGAAGAGTACTGAATGAAACCTTGAGGTCAAAAACTGAAGTAGCAAATATTGTAAGTAAAATAATTAAGAAAGAGCAAGACAGTCATCAATACCGTCGACAATAGCAGTACTATGCAGATATTTTCAGTATAGTACACGTTCAAAGAAGTTTGGGGGTAAAAAATCAAACGAAATACAATAACTGTGTTAGAAGCGACCAAGAATCACAGATCGCTGATACAAAAATAATCTGAAAGTATCCCTCAGGGACCACCGACATTTGGTCCATGGAGTTCTGTTTCACAGCTCTAGTCTTTCTTCATATCTGTGTGAACCCTAAGCCCTGTATCAAGTAGAAGTCTTAATTTCAGGTTAGTGATAACATGTTTAAAATTTCTTTCCAAATGGTCATATACGTTCACTTGTTACCCAACATAAATTGGAGAAGTGGGGAAACTTGTTACAGTGCCGTTGGAACAAGTTACAATGTCACAACCTGTCCCGCATCACGTGCAGTTCTGTATTGTTTACTTCCTTTCTTAAGACAATATGAGAAATTATAAAAATGATACAGAGGCACAACGCCAGACAGACGTACAGCGAAGTCTTTCAGTCTTTTAAGAAATTCATCTACATTGATTTGCTACGCATTGATGAGGAAGAAGGAAGGAGGAAAGATTTGAGTTTAACGTCCCGTCCTCACCGCAGTCATTAGAGACGGAGCGCAAGCTAGGATTACGAAAGGACCGGGAAGGAAACCGGCGGTGCCGTTTTAAAAGGAACCGCCCAGACATTTGCCTTGAGCGATTTACGGAAATGACGAAAACCGTAAATCTGGATGGCTGGACGCAGGTTTGAGCCGTTGCCCTCTCGAATGCGAGTATAGTATGCTAACCACTGTGCGCTTCGCTCCGTACCTTGGAGATGAATAACCCTGAGATGTTACCTCTTTTGCTAGTTGGATGGTACCAAATACAGTAACATGAAAGTATATCGTGGCAGGATTCATGATGGCGGGGCTACTACAAAATGCCCTCGTCATTTCCTCTCTGTCAGACAATTTCCGACAGGCATAACTCTTTCCGGCACTTGGGGTACAGCCAACCAACCCTCTGTCGAGCTATAGTGCGAGCTGCGATTTAGCTGCTTTAGCCAAGAAAGTAAATGATGGCACAAGAAGCAGACTACGCATGGACTGTTTTGCGTATTTAAATGTTCTGTGAGACGAAATTTGATAACCAACTTCCATTATTAAAATGTCCGTTGGTAGCTTCCTCGTTCGCCGACGTGTTGATGTCGTTTGTAAAACGTTAAGAGTTTTAGTATGAACGCGAAATAGTCGTCATAAATGATCGTGAGGTACGTTCCGTTGCAGCTCAGTTTACTGCAGTGGCCACCTCCATGTCTACAGAACAATATATTCCGTCAGGAGACGTAAAGGCAGCCCGGAGCGTTTCCTCTAAGTTGTAATCTCGTCAGACCATTAATAAAGCTCGCCAACTCCGCTGTCTCCCTCGAGACTCTGGCCTATCCACCATAAGCCCTTCCCTGACCTTCACATCTTGCTCCGGGCCAGCTCGCACCGTCAGATTTAAATAAAGGACTCCAGGCGCTGATCTTGTCTCACTACGACAAAAATAGTCTCTCAGTGCGAAAAGAAGAGACCAGGATCGAAACATATGCATTCATATACAGGACTCACACTTACGAAAGCGGCTAAGATAGATATTTTAATGATTTTTATAAGCTTTCGTGAGAGGCTCAACATAAATGCATTTAATATCTACTGAATGACCGTTCTGGTAGGCAGTGACTATGTGGCGCATCTTCAGAGAAACAGGCTCTTGTGTAACGACATTCTCTCCCTGATGACTTATATTTTCTTCTAGCTGACTGCTACGCAGTGAAAAGCAGGGTGTAGGACACCACAATGAATGCAAATGGAAATGGAGTGTAAAGCATTGAAAGTGTCGATTTAATGCGTGTGGAGCTCTTTCCTTCATTCTCAGGTGTCCACGTCGTCGGCAACACTTACATTTAGACAATACCTAAACGTCAAAGGAAGAAGTAGTTATCCTATATTCAGCGTAGGTTGGACACTAGGTTGGTAACCGTTGTATTCACCAAATATGTTTGGCACCCAGCTTAGCAAGAAATGAACCCCATGTACAGAAAGCAGAAAGTAGGAAAGTAGTAACCGTATTGAGGGCGGGCTGGTGAAGGGGGCGGGCGGGAGAGGGAGGGGGTTCCTGCAAGCTGTAACTGTTTGATGACAACAAAAATAACGTTGAAACACACAATAAACAATTAAAATAATGTACACAAATAAAAAGTTAACTTCAGTGCGTTGAGTACGCGTGGGACTGGTGTATAACTGTTGAGGACTGGTCTGATCGAACTCATTGAACGATGGCTAACTAATCCGATAGTAGTTTGTGATTCTCTCCCGCTTTACTCTCTCGAGTCAGAACGTCTGAGTTCAAATCCGTCCGAGACTCTGCCTAACATCCTACCATTCTGTTTCTCATCTTGCCACCTCTAACACCCTAAGCGCAAAGTGGTGCACTGGTTAAAACAATAGAACTCGTATACGCGAGATAAGTGTTCCACACTCCCATTTCCGTAATCAGATGAGGTGAATTCTCGAGGGGAGCAATAAAGAAGGGCACGACTGAGTTCGTCAGCGACTCTTGTCTTCCAACAACTTGTGCCCCGGCTCTTATTACCCTGACGTCGTCGGTACGATAAGCTCTAACTTCGCTTCCATTAACTACAAACACGGCGCCAAGTCCTTTCGTACTCCTCTCCAAATTGGATCCTTCTCTGAAGCCAAAGTTTGACTGCGAATCCCTACATAAACAACTACATCTACGTGATTACTCTGCTATTCCTAATAAAGTGCCTGGCAGAGGGTTCAACGAACCACCTTCAAGCAGTCTCTCTACCGTTCCACTGTGGAAGGGCGCGCGAGAAAAACGAGCACTTAAATTTTTCTGGGCGAGTCCTGATTTCTCGATTTTATCGAGATGATCATTTCTCCCTATGTAGATGGGTGCCAACAGAATGTTTTAGCAATCAGAGGAGAAAACTGGTGACTGAAATGTCAGGAGAAGATCCCATCGCAAAGCCTTTGTTTTAATGATTGCCACTCCAATTCAAGTATCATGTCTGTGGCACTGTCTCCACTGTTCCGCCATAATACAAAACGAACCGCCCTTCTTCTACTCCAGAATAGGGCGGACAAGCGTGGTGTAAGCTGTCTGTTTAGCAGACCTGTGGCATCTTCTAAGTATTCTGCCAATGAATCGCAGTCTTGGGTTTGCTCTATCCACAACATTATCTATGTGATCGTCCTAATTTAGGTTATTTGTAATTGCAATCCCTAAGTAGTCTATTTAGCGGAATTTGTGAGATTTTTCGCGTAATCGAAATTTAGCGGATTTCTTTTAGAATTCGTGTGAATAACTTCACACTTTTCTTTATTCAGCGTCAATTGCCACTTTTCGCATCACACAGATGTTTTACCTAAATCACTTTGCAATTCGTTTCGGTCATCTGGTGACTTTATGAGACGGTAAATGACAGCATCATCTGCAAATAATCTAATAGGGCTTCTCAGATTGCCTCCTATGTCGTTAATATAGATCAGGATGAATAGAGCGCCTATAACACTTCCTTGGGGAACGCCGGATATTACTTCGCTTTTACTTTCCTGAGTAACATTCCAGTGAATCCAAAACACCTCTGCTTCTTCTGCACGCTTAATGAGATCTGAATTACATTCCTCCTGTTACGCACTTTCCCTTTACGTACAGACTGGCTGCGGAACTAAAAAAGTATCACACCCATACTATTTCTGTATACCGCCTCCTGCCTATGTAAGAATGCCTGTTATCGCTGACTCGTTACGCCAATTTCAGGAATCACGTAACGTTTCTAAAAGTTGCAGCACCATGAACGGCACCTGTGCTACGTATATACACTACTGGCCATTAAAACTGCTGCACCACAAAGATGACGTGCTACGGACGCGAAATTTAACCGACAGGAAGTAGATACTGTGATATGCAAAAGATTAGCTTTTCAGAGCATTCACACAAGGTTGGCGCCGGTGGCGACACCTACAACGTACTGACATGAAGAAAGTTTACAACCGATATCTCGTACACAAACAGCAGTTGACCGGCGTTGCCTGGTGAAACGTTGTTCTGATACCTCGTGTAAGGAGGAGAAATGCGTACCATCACGTTTCCGACTTTGATAAAGGTCGGATTGTAGCCTATCACGATTGCGGTTTATCGTATCGCGACATTGCTGCTCGCGTTGGTCGAGATCCAATGAGTATTAGCAGAATATGGAATCGGTGGGCTCAGGAGGGTAATACGGAACGCCGTGCTGGATTCCAACGGCCTCGTATCACTAGCAGTCGAGATGACAGACATCGTATCCGCATGGCTGTAACGGATCGTGCAGCCACGTCTCGATCCCTGAGTCAACAGATGGGGACATTTGCAAGACAACAACCATCTGCACGAACACTTCGACGACGTTTGCAGTAGCATGGACTATCAGCTCGGAGACCATGGCTGCGGTTACCCTTGACGCTGCATCACAGACAGGAGCGCCTGCGGCGGTGTAGTCAACGACGAACCTGGGTGCACGAATGGCAAAACATTTTTTCGGATGAATCCAGGTTCTGTTTACAGCACCATGATGGTCGCATCCGTGTTTGGCGACATCGCGTTGAACGCACATTGGAAGCGTGTATTCGTCATCGCCATACTGGCGAATCACCCGGCGTGGTGGTATGGAGTGCCATTGGTTATACGTCTCGGCCACCTCTTGTTCGCATTGACTGCACTTTGAATGGTGGACGTTACATTTCAGATGTGTTACGACCCGTGGCTCTACCCTTCATTCGATCCCTGCGAAACCCTACATTTCAGCAGTATATTGCAAGACCGTATGTTGCAGGTCCTGTACGGGCCTTTCTAGATACAGAAATTGTTCGACTGCTGCCCTGGCCAGCACATTCTCCAGATCTCTCACCAATTGAAAACGTCTGGTCAACGGTGGCCGAGCAACTGGCTCGTCACAATACGCCAGTCACTACTCTTGATGAACTGTGGTATCGTGTTGAAGCTGCATGGGCAGCTGTACCTGTGCACGCCATCCAAGCTCTGTTTGACTCAATGCCCAGGCGCATCAAAGCCGTTATTATGGTCACAGGTGGTTGTTCTAGGTACTGATTTCTCAGGTTCTATGCACCCAGAATGCGTGAAAATATAATCACATGTCAGTTGTAGTATAATATATTTGTCCAATGAATACCCGTTTATCATCTGCATCTCTTCTTGGTGCAGCAATTTTAATTCCACCCTGTCTTCTGCGAGTTCCTACTACCAGACACTAGACTATTCTAAACACAAAGTTTTTCAGCTTATAACCTACAACACTGCAGAATCCCAGGTCATGATAACGAAAAGATTTGGTTGTACAATACGATTCCACACTTGCTCAAATGTCTTTGCTAAGGAAACATTATCGAAACTGTTTAAAATTGCACCGAATAGAGATTTGTGCAGATTGAGCTACACCATGGTGCTCGTCGTTTCTATTGTACATCCACACATACATTCCACTGGCCACTGCACAGTTAATGGCGGAGGTGCTTCGTACGAATATTAACGATCTGCTGATTTATTCTTCTGACTGGGGCAGACATATTTCTAATTGCATTAGCACGATCGCTGAGCAAGATGTACAGTAGTGTCAGTGGAAACGTCACACGGTTTCCGTATTAAGTGCTTTCTCTCTGATCCCTTATGTGGCGTGAATGTAGACGTTTCGCTTAGGAAATTTTTCGTACAGCCATTTCAGCACTGTAATGTCATTTAAGACGATACAAACATCAGAACAACACAACACCCATTTCCAGAGCGTAAAAATCTTCCGACACAGCTGGGAATCGAACCCGGGCCCCTTAGCTGAGCAATCCACCGCACTGACGGCGCAGCTGCCGAGGCGGGAGTTTGCGAATTAAAGCAATACAAAGGACGCGCTGTATAGTGGGTTGCAGCCGCTGGGGCACACCTCGTGCAAAATAACGCCCTCTAATCGTGCGCGCTGGTTGATTCCATCCCTGTGGTCTGAAAGGGGGACCCCGTCATTATCCTTTCGCCTGCGGGCCTGTACATTTCGACACTTCCAGCATTCTCATTGCCATCCGTTTATTACATAATATGGCACCGCAGTCTTCACAGATCATAGGTGCAGGGAAAGAGTCACATGCGGTTGTACACACTGTCGTTATATTACTGTCGGAAAGGGAAACGAGGAAGCAAAACCTTTGCCTGAGAGGGTTGCATGAGATTCTAGCTATTCCATCCCCAAATCCATCCCCAAAATGAAAAGAATACAGGAGGAGATGGAACAACAACTGCAAGTACTTTCCAAGGCTTCACTGTTTCGGGAAGCACGAGGAGGAAGAACAAAATTTTATTTTCAGATAATACTGCTGAATGGGCTGAATAAGTAATCAGGAGACTGACAGATAATTTGCAACACTCTTTTTTTATGAGATTTCTCTCTGGTAGAGCATGGTCGACTCTGTTTTGTTTTGGTTGATCCTTTGTTCGTGCAACTATTTCTTTTTCGCTGCTATAGGGGGAAACTTTTGTTTTGATCATACTGATATAACCTGTTAATATGGTGGTTTCCAGACTTTAGTTCACAAGTTATGCGAGTTACACGTTCCCACATACTCGTAGATTTCGGCTGTCGTAGTTCGCTTCTCTTATCACTGTCCCTCCCATACCGTAGGGATGACGGTTAGCGCTGAAACAACCACTTTTGTTTACATCGGTTCTAAATAAAGGTGAAGGCATGAGAGACCACGATCGATACGAGATTGAGACTTTGGCAGAAGTCGGCCTCATTGTCTCTAGCAGAGATGGGAGCGACGACAGCGAGAGCGGAAGGTAACAATTTCATGACTTTGCTGTGTCATAGCTTTTCGATGGTATAAGTTTTTCACCATGAAACATCCGCAAAATGAGGGGTCTAGTTATTACACCTAATTTATAGCACGCCAATAAATTTATAGGTATATCAATGAAACATAATTTATCTTCGAAGGGGCATTGTGGATAATTTCTTCTTATATGACGCCGCAGGGTTGTTGTATCTGCTCCCACTTTTAATACTTTAAAGAAAACGGATCATTGTACTTCATTGCTACCGCATTTTGTAGTATACTGCCAAACTAAGGATGATACCATTGTGCAATACAACTGATGTTCGAGGGTGACAACTACCGTATAGACCAGGCGGGAGCAAGTCTCACACACTGCAGGTACACACGTACCATCTGACAGGCCGCGCCACACGGCAACAGGTACATTATTGGCTCCGCAATGCTGTACCGATTCCTGTGTCTCGTTTTATTGTTAGTTGCTAGCTGTACGTGTTGTTATTAAAATGATGCTAATTGCTTTACTCTTTTTCAATAATTACCAATATGTCAAAGCGATGGTAATTTTACAAATAACATCATTCGCTTTTTAAAAATTATTTTCAAAAACTAAAAATTTTTGCACTCCTGCTATAGCAAATTGATATGCCGGCTTTTTACCCGGTAATTAGCAAATAATGAAAAAAAAAACTGGCACCATATAAATAAACAACACCAGTTATTCAGAACTAAAATAGTGGTATCGGTTTGAACCGGCCGACTTTTCTCATCCCTAGGCAATACTGACTCTACGACTTATCATAGAAGAAAGATTAAGGAAAGGCAAACCTACGTTTCTAGCATTTGTAGACTTAGAGAAAGCTTTTGACAATGTTGACTGGAATACTCTCTTTCAAATTCTAAAGGTGGCAGGGGTAAAATATAGGGAGCGAAAGGCTATTCACAATTTGTACAGAAACCACATGGCAGTTGTAAGAGTCAGGGGCATGAAAGGGAAGCAGTGGTTGGGAAGGGAGTGAGACAGGGTTGTAGCCTCTCCCCGATGTTATTCAATCTGTATATTGAGCAAGCAGTAAAGGAAACAAAAGAAAAATTCGGAGTAGGTATTAAAATCCATGGAGAAGAAATAAAAACTTTGAGGTTCGCCGATGACATTGTAATTCTGTCAGAGACAGCAAAGGACTTGGAAGAGCAGTTGAACGGAATGGACATTGTCTTGAAAGGAGGATATAAGAAGAACATCAACAAAAGTAAAACGAGGATAATGGAATATAGTCGAACTAAATCGGGTGATACTGAGGGAATTAGATTAGGAAATGAGACACTTAAAGTAGTAAAGGAATTTTGCTATTTGGGAGCAAAATAACTGATGATGTTCGAAGTAGAGAGGATATAAAATGTAGACTGGCAATGGCAAGGAAAGCGTTTCTGGAGAAGAGAAATTAGTTAACATCGAGTATAGATTTAAGTGTTAGGAAGTCGTTTCTGAAAGTATTTGTATGGAGTGTAGCCATGTATGGAAGTGAAACGTGGACGATAAATAGTTTGGACAAGAAGAGAATAGAAGCTTTCGAAATGTGGTGCTACAGAAGAATGATGAAGATTAGATGGGTAGATCACATAACTAATGAGGAGGTATTGAATAGAATTGCGGAGAGGAGGAGTTTGTGGCACAACTTGACAAAAAGAAGGGACCGGTTCGTAGGACATGTTCTGAGGCATCAAGGGATCACAAATTTAGCTTTGGAGGGGAGCGTGGAGGTTAAAAATCGTAGAGGGAGACCAAGATATGAATACACTAAGCAGGTTCAGAAGGATGTAGGTTTACTGGGAGATGAAGAAGCTTGCACAGGATAGAGTAGCATGGAGAATTGTATCAAACCAGTCTCAGGACTGAAAACCACAACAACAACAACAACAACAACCCTACCGCGCAGTCCGTGCAGGTAAGCCAAAGCTATTTTGTGCATACTCCACAAACGGAGAGCGCATGCTGAAGTTGCAGCTGTTCCGTTTCCGGCTCTTTGCTTCTCGGAATATGGGAGTACCTGTGCCGGCAGGTCAGCGATAAGCCTCGCCGCTGGTGAACGGCAGCGTGGCACACGTGACGCAACGCGTGCGGCCGCTAGTCAGCAGACAGCACCTGCTCGCAAGCTCCACCAGGCTCTGCGCCTCCCGCCAGAGGCAAAACTCTAAACTTCGCAACCACTTTCGTCCACTACCACACCCGTATCGTTACTCCAGAAGCTGGCGTACATTACATGAAGATCACGCGTCTTTTCCAATTACGTATGAGACACGAGCTTCTAAAATATTACTCTCGTGAATTGCTTCTCAGTTAAGATTAGCATGGAGTCTTTCGAAAGCTTTCTCGGAGTCCCAAAATGTCAGGTTTAATGGCTGTTTCTTAATGCACATCCATCCGGGAAAACAAGAAAACGTCGGTGTTTCAATAAACGTCCCTCGCTCTTGTTTTCTCTACTGTAGGCACTAGTGATAAACGAGTTTCTGAAGGAGAGAAAACTGTTAACATATAATTAAAAATTAAGCGTTAGGAAGTATTTTTTAAAGATACTTGTCTGTAGCGGAGCCTTCTGCGGAAGGAAGATGTGGACGGTAAGCAGTTGAGGCAAGAAGATAAGCTTTTGAAATGTGTTGCTATAGAAGAATCTGAAGATTAGATGTGGATATCGAGTAAATAATGTAAAGGTAAGCTCGTAAACTCCATCCACAGGGCCTTGCGGGCCCATTGGTACCGACAGACAGCCATGTCATCCCTTGCCAATGGCGTCATTGGATGCGGTTTGGGGAGGCGTGGTGCTGGCAAGCCGCTCTCCCGACCGTTATCAGTTTTCGTGACCTGGAGCCGCTACTACTTGGCCAATTAGGTCCGCAACTGGCATCACGAGCCTGAATGCACCCAATTACAGTCGTCTCACCAAGGAAACATCCCTGGCAGTACAGGAAATCAAACTCGGATCCTTAGCGTGTCTACCAGCTGCGATGACCACTCAGCTACGGAGGCGGATCGATAACGAGGCTCAGCACTTAAATGGGGAAAAAATTGTGGCCCAACTTGAACAAAAAAAAGGGGGACCAGCTGATAGGACTCTTCCCGAGACATCAAGCAACTGTCGATTTGGGAATGGAGGAAAGTGTAAGAGGGTTCGCAGGGGGGAAATTGTAGAGTGCGACGTTGGTATGAGGACAATAGACCTGTTCAAATGGATGTAGGTTGCAGTAGTTATTGAGAGGTAAAGTGGTTTTCACTGAGTAGACTAGCGTGGACAGCTGCATCAAGGCAGTCTTTGGACTGAAGAACACAACAATAGCACAGTCATGGACGGCTCCCTCGTACCTCACCCTGTCCACAGCGATGGGGTACACTTTTTCCTGGCACCTAACATCCTATTGTTGTTTCTGTCGTACACAGTGAGGTGACAAAAGTCATGGGACACCTCCTAATGTCTCCTTTTGTCCCCTTTTGCCCGGAGTAGTACAGCAACTCGACGTGGCAAGGACTCAACAATACTGCAGAAGCCATGTTGCTTGTACAGCCATCCACAATACCGGAAGGGTTGCTGGTAAAAACTGACATCTTCATTATGTCCTATAAATGTTCGATAGAATTCATATCGGGGATCTGGGTGGCCACATCCTTCGCACAAACTGTCCAGAATATTCCTCAAGCCAATCGCGAGCAACAGTGGTCCTGTGACATGGCGCATTATCATCGATGAAAATTCCATTGTTGTTTGGGAACGTGAAGTCCATGAATGGCTGCAGATGGTCTCCACGTAGCCCAACATAACTATTCCCAGCTAATTATCTGTTCAATTGGACCAGACGACCCGAACCATTCCATATAAACACAGCCCACATCATTATTTAGCCACCAACAGTTTACACAGTGCCTCGTTGACAATTTGGGCCTATGGCTTCGTGGTGTCTACGCCACTCTCGAACCATTTCATCAACTCTTACCAACTGAAATCGGGACTCATCTGGCCAGGCCACGGTTTTCCAGTCGTCTAGGGTCCAACCGAAATGGTCACGAGCCCACGAGCGGCGCCGCAGGCGATGTGCTGTTAGCAAAGGCATTCGCGTCGGTCGTCTCCTCCCATAGCCCATTAACGAGAAATTTCGCGGCGCCATCGTAACGGATACTTTAGACGAACGTTCTACATTGTTTTCTGCCGTTATTTCACGCAGTTTTGCTTGTCTGGTAGCACTGACAACTCTATGCAAACGCTGCTGCTCTCGGTCGTTAAGTGAAGGCCGTCGGCTCCTGCGTTGTCCGCGGTGAGAGGTAATGCCTGAAATTTGGTATTCTAGGTACACTTTTGATACTGTGGGTATCGGAACATTGAATTCCCTAACGATTTCCGAAATGGAGTGTCCCAAGCATCTAGCTCCAATTACCATTCCGAGTTCAGTGTTTGTTAAGCCCTGTCGTGCTGCCATAATCACATAGGATACCTTTTCACGTTGAACCGTGAATTTACTTTCAAAATCTTTTCTTAAAGAATTTACTTTATTTACTAGCGATTCATCAAGAACATTAACACATTTATTCACACTAGGTGAACGTGGAAGTAGTTGCCAGGGAGTAACTGATGAAAATGAAATTACCTTTAACAGATGGGAATTTTATTCATAAAAGCCTTTTCAAAAACAGATTTGAAATTTATAAGCAGAAAAGCACCCTCGTAATATCAAGTTACACTTTTATTTAGAGGCAGAAAGAACAATATTGACAGTATGAGCCTTCGGGCTGAGAAGCTTGCCGCTCATTTTGAACACGGCCGTAGTCACGACCGCTCACAACAACCTCTGAAAGACCACACTGGTGCAAATCTGCAACACACCAGATTACTTTAAAATAAAAATTTTAACAGCTCACAGAAACACATTAACTATGCACCCCGTAAGAGTGTTGGAAATGGTACAAACACTCACTCTAAGAAATTATTTGCCACCGAAAGTGCAATTTCTTTTTAAAAGGACTGTTACGGTGGAAGGCTGGCTACTTTATAAAAAATGACTAAATAAAACCCATGAAATTCAGACTTACATAAAATGCACAACATGCTCTACATTACACATATACCGCCTCGCAAGATGATAGGCAAGATAAAAACATAATTCTATAAATTCGTTAAAACCGAATCCGATAAACATGACAGAGGCAGCTATTAACGTATGTCAGATTGACAGGGGGATTACTGAAGAACCCTAACCGCAAATTGCTCTAACCCTCCCCAACTTCACAAGGAAAAAACAGACCACCCAATTGACAAATAACCACCTTCCCGCGGGTGGGCAAACGGAGAAGAATGGTGGGACGACCCCAAAACAAACCGGCTGGTGACCTCACCAAGAAAACAAGTAGAATTTAACAAGTAAATGAAACAACATGTCTCCAATCACTTAACTTCTATTAAACTGCGATTTCTGGCGAAGACCTGGCGCAGCACCCCCAACGCTCTCCCAAACCGTCCGCTGCCAGCCGCTTCAACGGAAGCAGGAAGGCGCGCCGATCTCCCGTCTCACGGCGTCGCAGCTCGCCCCGGCCAGACCGATGTCGTGGTTTTATTCCTGTTGCTCTCGTGTTGACCGCGAAGCCACTATCCTTTTCTATACGGCGCGACCCACTGGACTCACGTGGGGACCTCACATGCGCCGACGCTCAAGGGGAACGAGTCATCTTGTGTCTCAGTGCACAACCGACCAACCGACCGATCCAACCGCCAATGACCATTGCCCGAGCAACTCGAGCAGACTGGCGGCCTGACGCGCAGACTCAGATGCAGGAAGTAAGTCCCGACCGGGCGACCACTAGCTGAGATCTGTTACTGGCGGAGTGGCAAGACTCTCATTTTCTGGCTTAAAGTTTGATCCAAACGACAGACATACTCGCACTCCGACGACAGACAGACACTAACTGCCGCACAAATGCGAACGAGAGACAGAGCAGCAACTGGTGACGCGAGACTGACCTAGCCTCACTCAGACTGACCCCCTGCCGAGCTGAGAGCGCCTGTTAAATGCACGTGAACAGGCAACCTTTCCGCTTTCCCATCAGAGGGAGACACCGAAGCTGCGATTGACACAGCGGCGCCACCGCCAGAAACGGAGGGCGACTGCTTCACACTACGCGCTCCGGTGCGCTCTTCAAACAGCAATTTTTATTTTTATTTTTTTTTTTACCACGGCTCACACGTGAATTATTTGATATTTGAGTACAAACGACAACTTCGCCAGTGTAGTGTCCTTTTGTACTTTATGTACCCTCTATTACCGCCATTTGTATATGCGCGTATCTCTATCTCATGACTTTTGTCACCTCATTGTATGCAATAGAAACAACATCAAGTTATGTCCTAGGAGAAAGTGTGCTCCATAGCTGTGGACAGAATCGGCTGGAGAGGTGTGTGGGAGTCGCCCCTGACTGAGTCACCTGCCCGCCCCCGCCGCCCCCGCCAGCCACGGCAGCGCCAAGCAGTCTGACGTGCAGAGCTGAGCAGCGCCGCGCCGCGCCGGGCCGCGCCGGGCTGTCGTGTCCGGCGGATGCTGCTCGTTAGGGCGATACGATAATACGAGACAGGCGGGCAGGCAGGCGGCAGCCAGCCAGCCCCTTCCGTCCGGCCGCCGCACGCGACTCCCGGCTCCCATCTGCATCTGCATCTACACCGTGTACGTCACGCTCACACTTAGTGAATGCGTGAGACCCCTATTTCACTATGAGCCCCCTCCCTCCACCCCCAGCTCACTATGAGAGGCAGGTTGAAACTGTTGGCAATCTACGCTACGTTACTGTCCTCTGGAAGGTGCATGCGACAAACGTCAGACTCTCATGAAACTGTACTACAAACTGAGATATACAAGCGATTAACATTGTAGTGCTGCCACATAAAGTAGGTAGAAGCACCGCTATCTGCATTCTGCTCGTGTCAGAACTCGACAGCGGCGGGCTCTTGCCGTTTCAGAACTGCAAGCTGCACGATACTGCTGCTCGCGTTGTTTAGGATCCCAATACTGTCGTGCGTTTGTGGAATCGATAGCTGCAGGAGAGCCATGCACAATCCCATGCAGGGTCTCAGTGGCCACACGTGACTGGCGCTAGAGAGGACAGAGGCATTATTCACTCTGCCGTACTTCCAGTCAAGAATGAGCTTTCTCTTGCTAAAAGAGTATCCGCAAGGACAGTGCCATGAAGTCTGGAGCACCGCGGACTGTCAGCAAGGTGGCCATTGTTACACATTCCCCTGACGCGACATTAGAGACACGCCTACATTGGTGCAGCGTACAGCAATCGACATAGGGGTGTCAACATGACGTCTTTTTAGACGAGTCGTTGTTCTGCGTACAGCTTCACGATGGAGTTATCCACGTGTGCAGTGTCTGAGGGGAACGAACGTTGCCAGATTGAATTCGTCATTTTCATACTGGCCCAGCACTCGGTTGGATGGCATGTTGAGGCCGGAAACTGTGCGCCATCTTCGCAGCCTGTGTGACGTTGCCTTTTCAAAACATAACGCCAGACCTCATGTTCCCCGTACTGTCATAGCCTACCTCGATACTGAGGACAGTTCACTGTGCCCTGACCAGTATCTTCTCCACCACTGAAACCGCTTGTCATTGAATACCAATTGTACGCCACATACTACGTCTCGTAGATTCTGACCTAGAATGAAGCAACATGAAATGACGTCCCCTGTAAGTTATCCAGTGTCAGTTCCACACTTGCCCGGCCGGGTTTATGGTAGCTACTAAATTTTGAACCCTGTACATCCTCACAACTCTTACAAATCTTAAGAAAACAAAAAAAAACGAAAAATCTCAACTTAACTCCCCCGGAACAAGCCATGAAGGCCCATCAGTACCGACCCGCCGTCCTGTCATCTTCAGCCCACAGGCGTCACTGGATACGTATATGGAGGGGCATGCAATCAGCACACCGCTCTCCTGGCCGTATGTCAGTTCATGAGACCGGAGCCGCTACTTCTCAATGAAGTACCTCCTCAGTTTGCCTGACAAGGGCTGAGTGCAACCCGCTTGCCAACAGCGCTCGGCAGACCGGATGGTCACCCGTCCAAGTACTAGCCCAGCCCGACGACGCTTAACTTCGGTGATCTAACGGGTCCTACAAATATAACAACGTTTTATTCCTACTGCACTATAAAATATTTCCTGCAGCTGCAATTTTAATGACTAGTAGAGCATACTCATTTCATACCTCAGTCATTATGTCTTCACCTCACATTAAGCCGAATGCTGTCGACAGAATTGAAGTGGATGTGTTTCCAAATTTGCATAAAGGACGGATCGTTATTTATGTCCAACATTTAGATAGTTCCATCTGCATGGCAGAGACAAATTTTCGATATCGCGTTTAACAGGTAAATATGCACTGGTGAAATAACAACGGCTGTGGGTTAAGACTTGGCAAAGGACCAAAATATTTTTCTGAATAAAACTTTGTACCGACACTAGGTAGCGACGAGCTCATTTCGCCAATTCTTTGCGTGAGGTGAAGTCGATTGTTCGCCTCGATATGGAGCGGAGCTACGCGACAACAGGAGCAACTCAGATGGGAAAAACCTTAGGTTCTCGGCCACTCAACGCGACCGGAGGACGAATCACAATTACTTGAAGCGCTTCTTTACCTGCCATTATGGTATCGTGTTGGTCGCTTTAAATTTGGATTTCGATTTGGATGTAACTGGAGCTATTTGTTTATTGCTAAGACAGACATGGAATTCGTTCTGGAATTTGTCAGCTTGCAGTTCCCTGGATGAAGTCGCTCATCGTCGTCTCGTGGGTTGTACCGTTTATGAGCACGTTCTGCGCCAGTCTGAGGTTTACTCCGACCACGGCGTAGCAGCACTCGGCTAACATGTACATAAGTGATTGTGTTTTGTATCCAGTGGATAGAAAATAGCAAACTGGGTTGCCCGCGGCCACGATAAAACAGCACACATTCATTGCCGAATATTATGCGAAGCACAGTTTTTGACAAATATATACGAAAATGTTTTTGCAACAGTTTAAGACTGGAAGATTCGGTAAAACCACCAGCTAAGTCTGCAATGCAAAACTTAGTGGCAAAATGATGGGAAACTGGTTCTGTAGCGAATAAAAATCGCGAAGTTTGTTAACCAGGGACAATCCCGCGTCGGTCTTATTGGTTATATTTTTCGGACCAGTTTTATTTACCCACCTTCTGTGTATCGGAGTAGTTACAAAATGTATTTCTTTACTCCGAGAATGGCACTCAAGATGTAAAGTTGGAAACTTCTGCGGATTTCCTTCTAATTAACAGGAAACACTGCTTTATGTCCACCTCGATAGCTGAGTGGTCAGCTCGACGGAATGTTATGCCAAGGGGCCCGGGTTCGATTCCCGGCTGGGGCGGAGATTTTTCTCCTCTCAACGACTGGGTGTTGTGTTGTCTTCACCATCATCACCTCATCCCGATCGACTCGCAAGTCACCGAAGTGGCGTCAGCTAAAAAGACTTGCACCAGGCGACCGGCCTACCCGACGGGAGGCCCTAGCCACACCACATTTCGTTTCACTGCGCTGTAATCCACAGTGTGGGGTAAGCTACTAACAATTTTTATGTGGCCGTCTTGTCTTGCGGGATCCTTGAGATGGAAAGGTTAGCTTACATTCAGCACTACTCTGAGGATGCTCCAGGTTATGGAAAATTTGCTTCATAACCTGATTCATAGTTGGTAATGCTCACTGAACTGTGCGCAACATGCATTTTCAATGTTCAGCCTCCTCCAGTGTGCTACGTCGTAGTTGTAATGGTGAAATTTAAGTCTGGTTTAAAAGCATTGATTCGTAGATATGTAGTTCGATTGCCGTATGCCCGGAGCAGACTATGACTTCAAGGCGTGATATTGAGGTCCATATTTTCCTTCTACTTGTGCCGGACGGGTAGCCTATTGAGCGCCTGGGAGCTGCGTGGGTGGCGCTGCTCTGCCCTGCCCTGCCCTGCCCTGCCCTGTTTTCTGCGCATGCGCAGCACCGTTGTGTCTTTTATGTATTGTGTTACACACCGAACAGGAAATAAAGAGTATGGTGAAGACGAAGACGAAGTCACAACTCTCCAGGAGTCTCTAGAAGTCTTTAACAATAATTCTGCTTCGCTGAAGTGTTCGTTGGTAAAACAAAGACGCGGTTAGAGGCA
Source organism: Schistocerca cancellata (assembly GCF_023864275.1). Taxonomy (NCBI): domain Eukaryota; kingdom Metazoa; phylum Arthropoda; class Insecta; order Orthoptera; family Acrididae; genus Schistocerca; species Schistocerca cancellata. The sequence continues at coordinate 882,825,211 of NC_064626.1, forward strand.
CCATCTCACTAATCGTGCGGCCCCTCCCGCCGGAGGTTCGAGTCATCCCTCGGGCATGGGTGTGAGTGTTGTCCTTAACGTAGGTTAGTTTAAGTTAGATCAAATAGTGTGTAAGTATAGGGACCGATGACCTCAGCAGTTTGGTCCCTTAGGAATTCAAACACACACACAAACTAAGTCAAGATGTGCCACATCCAGCTGCTACAGTGAAGCTTCGGGAAGATAATTTTTCCATTAAGAGGGAATTCATGTTTCGAAACGACCGGAAATACTCTGTCACTTGGAATTAGTGATTAAAGCTTGATTGAATCTCTGATAAATGGACTGAACTCTGAGCTGAGGCCTTCATCTGTGACTATCTTCTTTTAGATTTCCTCTACTTCACGGTCGCTGTGCTGCTGACTTCGCTGGTTTGCGATCAACGTGAGATTGGACCGTAATGTTCAGCGTGAAGGAGAATGTTTGCGCAGGCTGGAATGATACGGGGGAAATATTGCAAGTTTGAAGGAGGGTGTAATTTAATAATTCAGTTGGTAAACACTGTCTAGCACAGGACAATTCAAAATGAATATATCGATTACAAAGTGCTATATTTAATGCATAGTGAATCAGCGACACGAATTGCGTAGTATGTAAAAGAAAGTTCAGAAGTTCGATCGCTGTGCAAATGCAGTGAACCGGAAACCGGCGCATTGTTAATTCAACGTCTCCCTAACAACTGCAATTTCGTACTGGACATGGTGACGCTGTGCTCTGCTCTTGGCCACATAGATCTCCCGACCTGACTCCCATGGACTTCTTTCTATGGGGTTACGTGAAGGCATTGTTTATAACCTTTGTCATTCCTTTGGCAAAAACAGTTCCAAAACTCGCCTCGGTGACTCCACATATGATTCAGAATGTTTGAAATGAAATGCATCACCGCTCAGATGTTGTCCGTGTGACTAAGGGGTGTCATGCAGAACATTTATGGAGTACGTAAATAAAAAAAACTGAACTTCCTTTTCCATTCTCTGTCATTCTTATTGATGTATCGCTATTCATTAAATACTTATAGCCCTTTGAAGCCGCTATGGTCATTTTGAAATGCCTCCTGCTTCATGGTCTCCAGCTTTCACACAGGTCTGTTCCTGTGATCCGTATCCATTGGCTTCAGGATAGCAATTTCTGTAAATTTTCTGAAATCCCTTTGTTCAATTATCTGCGTCTCATCACAGCCTTTATTTCTGTACCCATTATTCTTTAATATGGGAGTCGATATTTATACTCATTTGGATGTTGTGATCTCATATCTGTATTATAAAGTTGTATTTTTGGTTCAAAAATGGTTCAAATGGCTCTGAGCACTATGGGACTTAACTTCTGAGGTCATCAGTCCCCTAGAACTTAGAACTAATTAAACCTAACTAACCTAAGGACATCACACACATCCATGTCCGAGGCAGGATTCGAACCTGCTACCGTAGCGGTCACGCGGTTCCAGACTGTAGCGTCTAGAACCGCTCGGCCACCCTGGCCGGCTGTATTTTTGGCAGTTTCTTTTTATTTGAAGTGTGAATTTCCTGGCTTGACTTACATAACTTCAATACAAGCCTCCCACATCAGTATAATCTTGTAGGTCGGATGTTGGAAACGTGTAGAGAGATCGTCAGAAGAGGCGGACATACAGTTTGGCCTTATCATTAAATAGCATTAGAATATGAAGTTTCCGGATAACTGGTAGAATTTCTGTTGATGGTTTCCGTAATATAAAGAGCCATGAAATAACCAACGAGAGACGGACAACTAAATCTGAAGTGTTGAAAGACAAATACTGACGTCAGCCGCGTCAGGACGTTGAAATAATTCAGTGCCGACATGTAAAAATGTGTGCCGTTCCGGAACTTGAACCCAGATTTCCCGCTTTGCGCGAGCGGTCGCCTTAACCGCTTCGGATATCCAAGCGCGTTTTCCGTCCGACCAAATTTCCCATCTTGTCGTACACTATATCTGTAGCGCCCTCCCTATCCATTTTTCTCATTGCTTGCAGCACCTCGCATGACTCCCGCAGAAGGTAGGACCTAGGCGCATCCACACTGAAGACACCATGAAATGCCGTCAAGGCTTAGATATTACTATTACATAACAGTAATAAGCCTGAAGTGTGGAGAATGAGTTCGTGAAACTTCCTAAAATGAAGGGTACTGATAACGGTAATGTATGCAATTCACATTCGGTCCTGAACATCTAAATATGATATCCTTCTCTTGGCCAACCGCAACCCAACTGCATATTTCGTTTGCCTTCCACGGGCCACAGCACTTATAACAGTCGGACAGCTCACATTTATCTGCGAATCTTCCGAGCTTCTGCCAAACTGAAATGCAAAGGACTGCCATCGCCTACACATTCCCCTGTTTAGACTGTTCTTAGAAAACTTCACAATACATTCATCTCGGGGTTTCCAGAACTTCGTCCTGCAAAGCTACAGCTATCAAACAAACTTTAATGACCACCACTCATTATGACCATCATTCACAGCCTAGTGGTGTTGTGGGCATGTGGCGTGGTAAGAAAATTGTATGAGCGGAGCAGAGACGGGGAATCATTCTAGCGACGATACAGGCTACTGATGTGGAATTCATCTGATATATGCGATTTTGACAAATGGAAGGAGCATCTCGGAAACAGCGAAGCTGGTGCGACATACTTCCGGAAATCTAACAAGGACCTGTCGCAGTCATGTCACGCAGAAGCAATGCTCTATATCGTTCCAGTGGACCAACACATCATGGAAAAGGTGACCACAATGTTTTGTCTCGTAAGTGGATATAGAAAATGACTGACTATTATTCAAGGAAGATGCCCCCACCTCCATGAGCCATAGATCTTCCGTGGTGGGGTGGCTCGCGTGCCTCAACGACAACAGATAGCCGTACCGTAGGTACATCCACAACGGAAGGGTGTTGCAAGGTCAGACGAACGTGAGAATCTTGAGGAGGAACAGTAGCCTTTTCAGTAGCTGCAGGGGCAACAGCCCTGTAACATTAGCCAACATGGCCTTGGTGTGCTGGAACTGCGAAAGCAAGAGGAAACTGCAGCTATTATTTTCCTAGGGGTTATGCAGCTTTAGTGTGTGGTTAAATGATGGTGGCATGCTGTTTGGTAAATTATTACGGAGGTAGTCCGCCATTCGGATCTCTGGGCGGGGACTGCTCAGGAAAAATAAAATGCACTCTACAGGTTGGAGTGTTGGATGTTAGATCCCTTTATGGGAAAGTAGGTTAGAACACTTGAAAAGGGCAATGTGTAGGTTGAAGTTAGATACAGTGGGGATTAGTGAAGATTGATGGCAGCTTGAACACGACTTCTGATCAGGCGAGTACAGGGTTGAGAGCGTGTTGAAAAGTAATGCCTCCGAATTTGTCACGTGAAGACTCTTAACACTTTTCAAATAAAAAAAACGCTATTAACAGTCCACACCTTTATTCTTCATGTCTACACATTTATTTCTCAACATACGTCATCATGGCGATGAAAGGATGTCTCCCACCGAGAGGTCAGTTACTTGACACCGCCACTGTAGAATATTTGACTTCGTTGACGGGGACTCAACCTCACCTCTGCTTACACCGCTTCATATCAAAGTGAAGTCCCCGAAGATGTTCTTTAAGTTTTGAAAACACATGAAAATAGTGAAGACGTTACTGTAGCCAAGGCAGACATGAAGCCAACACCCACTTTATTGAGTACTGAAACAAACAATGGCCGCATACCTGTATTCTGCAAGGTATCGAGTCTTCGAATGAAATGCGCAGTTTTCATATTTCCACATTATGAGGTAGCATCTTAAAGGATTTGGCATAAAGTACTTGCCCCGCGCTTACTTTTGATAACATGTCGATTTCTCCAACAATCAGTACCGAAGAATCAATTGTATTTTGAAACGTGAGACGTCCACTAACGGTAGCTGCCTCTATGCAAACTCATCCGCGACTACGCCGATAGTCAAGTGAACACCAGGAAAGAAATTCACTCGTCCTACCCGAACGTATAAATCAAGACTGCGTTAAAGGCGCCGTGTTTTATTGACGAAGGGATCCGCTGGCCTGTATTACGGGCGTTTCTCGGAGTCGGCTGTAAATCTCTGTGGCGAGAGATGAGCAGCCGGAGATAGCCGTGGGTCTGCCAGCTCCCACGAGGCGCGCGCGCCGTATTCTGCTTCAGCGCTTCAGTTCCTTCCTTACACACACGACCTGCTTTCGCAACGGATGCGTGGCTGCGACGAAGGCTCCGGGAATTACCTTGGAACGAAGGACGCTCGCCAGAATGAAACACAGTCTCTCTTTGTAAATGGGGCTTTTAGGAGCACGGGAGCCCCGCAATTTATCGTGTCTAGTTCTCTTGCGTCTTCAAGTGTAGAGAACTATGGAACACACTGCATTCTGAGTTTCTGGTACCTCGACAACGTCTTGAAGATGTATGAGAGGAAAACGTGAAGAAGATTACGGTTTATCGTTTCATTGACGATGTGATTAGAGGCGGACATATCGATTTCTAAGAGAATCATTATAAGGTCTTGACTTGATTCATTATCGTTTGTAACAGGGTTGTGATAGCAGCACTGATGTCAGCTGTCTTGAATTTCGTATCAATTAATGTGTGTCCATTGATGTATTTTACTAGGGTTGGATAAAAGGTAGTGGCACTACTGCCATAACACGAAGGATGTGCTTCAGATGGCATGTGTGCAGTCTGAAGCAGATAGCAGAAGGTCGGCTGAAGTAATGGAGCCGGCCGCAGTGGCCGAGCGGTTCTAGGCGCTACAGTCTGGAACCGCTCAACCGCTACGGTCGCAGGTTCGAATCCTGCCTCGGGCATGGATGTTTGTGATGTCCTTAGGTTAGTTAGGTTTAAGTAGTTCTAAGTTCTAGGGGACTGATGACCTCAGAAGTTAAGTCCCATAGTGCTCAGAACCATTTTAACCATTTTGAATTAACGGAGTGAGCGGCGACGGATGTGTTTGAGACAGTTCTTTACTGTCAGATAGTGCGGGAATCCAGTCCAAGCGCCCCAACAGTATCTTCAGGAAATATGAACAATAGGCCTGGATTAAGATTGAAGTGGCACGTCTTCGGAGCGCACGGCAATATTTTTAAGGAGAATGTGAGGCATGTGGTGATGCAGTATTTCCATATCTTTCGGTGGTGAGAGAGGTGAAAGCGCTTCGAGATGGTAGGGATGCCACTCAAGATCGAACCTGATGTTGAAGTCTTCTCGAGTTATCACCTGAGTCAAGGCGTCGTTCTGCGGCAGCGTTTCAACAAGTTTTCTACTTGTCATCTTCAGGCGAAGATGAAAATTAGGAATTTTGTTGAAACGTTGTCGCAGAACTTTGCCTTGATTTGGCTGATAACCCGAGAAAACATCATCATTGAGATTCGCCGAGAAATTCTCAATTCGCATAAAGATCGACCCCATTTGGGACGACCCACCGGGTACAACCCGTCAGTTGAAGGTACAACCTATGAGGTGAAAAAAAAATGGTTCCAAGCACTATGGGACTTAACATCTGAGGTCATCAGTCCCCTAGACTTAGAACTACGTAAACCTAACTAGCCTAAGAACATTAGACACATCCATTCCCGAGGCAGGATTCGAACCGGCGACCATTGCAGTAGCGCGGTTCCAGACTGAAACGCCTAGAACCGCTCGGCCACAGCGGCCGGCTGTCAGTTGAACTCCTTGCCTCTCTACAGAATGTGGATCGTCGATGGACTGCGCGTGAGTTATCCACATGGGCAGGCGTGTGCCACGAAACAGTACTTCACAGGGGCAGACGGTCCCTGCTGCTGGAATTTCTTGCGACATCACTTTCATCCCGTACTGAGAAGAAAGTGACAGCATCTTCTGGCACTGCATCCGATCATCCTTCATGACAATGCACGACGCAACTCTCCGAATGTCGTCAGGAGGTCCTGCGTATATGTTGGTGGGAGGTACAGGAACATCCACCGTGTTCACCTGATACAAGATCGTGAGATTACGACCTGTTCGCCAAAATAAAGGACCCTGTTCTTGGCACGCTCTACAACACGTAAGAGGAGACATCATCTGTGCCATAGAGCAGCCCTTGCGAGACATCAGCAAAGATGGACGAGCTGAGGATGTACACGCCTTCCATCCATGTGGAGGAAGGTGATCGAGATGCGGGGCTATTCTGTTGAGGGCATTTGATATGGTGAGTGTCTATCAATATAAAGTCTGGTATGAATTATAGTAATGTTACCATTACTCTTCATCCAACCCATGTAACTGGAAGCGAGAATAACAAATAAACATTACATGACGTTTCTTTCCTCATTACGTTAAATTTAGCTATTGGGTGAAGCGTCAAAATACTCCTCCAACATGTACTTCACACGTAACCTGCTACTGTTAAGAACACGAGTGTTCGCGTGAATTCTCGGTTAATTTCGTTTGATCTAGGATTTTATATCAGAAAATCTAAGCCGGCCGAACTGGCCGAGCGGTTCTAGGCGCTTCAGTCTGAAACCGCGCGACCGCTACGGTCGTAGGTTCGAATCCTGCCTCGGGCATGGATGTGTGTGATGTCCGTAGGTTAGTTAGGTTTAAGTAGTTCTAAATCTAGGGGACTGATGACCTCAGATGTTAAGTTCCTTAGTGCTCAGAGCCATTTCGAAAAGCTGTAATAACTAAAGCCGTTCTCCCAATGTATTCAGAAGTTCCCGTTGAAATCAACAGTAACAAGAAAATGAACAGGGAAACACGTGAATTTCTCTAGACAAACAAGAGCGTTAGTTTTGAATTAGTAGCGCAACAAGTGTTGCACTGCTATCCAAAAACTCAGTATTATGAAGATATGCGTAAAATTATTAATATTTATTGTAAGCCAGGATCATGTTTTATTAATAGTGGGATAAACAGATTTCGTACTGGGTACCTTCCATGAGATAATCCCACGAAAAATGGTGTAAGAGCTCTGCTCTACATATTCTGTGACGCTTTCTTAAACATATTTTTAAACAGTTGAGCTGTCTCATTCTACACAGATCAGAATTTTTCTATTCACAAAACTAGTTTCGCATGAAAGATAATGATTTCTTTAATATTAAAAGAAACGTAAGTAAAAAAAAGAAGACATATTCAAAAACACATTTCCCTGAAAAAAAACCTTTCGAGAGTCGTATTTTCCAAATAAAATGTCGTCATTCGATACCTGCGTCCCAGTTCATCCAGAACTTTATCAGCGTGGTTTGCATGGAAACAGAACCATTCTCTCTGACACATTCCTACTTATTTCACGATACGTTTAATCATGAATAAAATTGGACTTCAGCTTAATTTAAAATGATTGAAGACATAAAACTGTCTAAAATTCATGGCATAATTATGAGCTATGGTTCCTTTGACACCACAACAATGACGTCGCAAGCCACCACTCCAAAAGAATCTGCCTCAGGTGAAGGTGGACAGTGGCAATAGGAGGCTGCCACAAATTTTTTGTTACTCGGTCTGGATCAGTATTTTGGTCTGAAATGGTGTTATGGTAGTAATTCTGATGTCAGATGTCTTTAGATTCGTATCAGTGTGTGTGTGTTTTCAGTCATACATTTTTATTTGAAGCGCAAGCAAAAAACAAACAATTACATGAAGTTTCTTTCATCATTCATGATAACACAACAGTAATGTTACCTCAGACATCGATAGAAATCGTGCTACTGCATCTCAGCACAAAAATTACGACAAAAAATAGAGTTGTGGATGTGTGAATCTGCACATGTGCAAAGTGTTAAATAAATGTATTCCATATTTTGAGATACGGTAGTATGGACCAAAATAAGACAAAAATTCCCAATAAACATAGGCTCTAAAATGTATACCTCAAGAACTATGAGAACTTCACTACTGTGAAGCACATTTCTTCAACGTCAAGCTCTTTGCTATTTCGAACGACGTATACAACACAGTAAACAAAACAATTTATTGTGTTACTGTGAAACAGGAGTGCTTCTAATGTTATCTGCTTGCTATTACATACGACCTACGCTTGTGAACCATCGTCAAAGGAGGTCCTCAATGTAGTGTCCATCCATAGTAATGCATACCTTAGGGAATCACGCACTATCGGAAAAACTTCAGGTTGCTCACGGATGTGCTACTAGGCATTGATGAAGCATTCCTGCCGTGTTTGTAGACCATTAATGGGCTTGCATATACAAAAGATTTCAAGTGTCCCCAAAATAAATGTAAAGGTACTAAGACTGGAGGAACGACCTGACCAATGTAATGGAACTTCTAGACTAGTTTTGCGAACTTATCGGAACACAAACTGATCCTATTACAACTAATGTATGTGTTACAGTTACCCAGAAGTGTGAATAAGATTTACAGTAACAATACTAACACATGTTCACTGCATCCATAGACAATAGCAAAGGAATGTGTCCATATTCGTTTACTGCATTCTGTAGGTCATTCGTAATAGGAAAGAGTTTGCGCTAGGAGAGATGAATTTCATAGTAACGAAGATGAACAAGTGCTCACCGCTCTTAAGGTATGCACTTTAAAGGCCATTATAGCTGGAAATTTTTGTTTTTATTCGTACTACCACCTCTCAAAATATGTAATACTTTTTTTAACATCATGTATATTCAAAGTCGTTAAGGCTTTCGTGGCCACTTGTTGTCAAACTGGCTGTTGGCTTCTCTCTCGGGTTCTTCGGCCGAGGTTCGTCTGTTGATTTTTCTGACGCTCTGCCAGCACCAGTGGCTGGCATTGTCAAAGTTTCACCCTCCATTTCTGGTAGTGGGCTGGAGGCGAGCTCGCGACCGCAGACTATATGTACCAGACGCTCTAACGTCCAAGGGCTTCTCCGCGGTCATTTCCCCTGCGGTTCTCTTGCTACCTGCGACGGACTTTCGCTGCAGCACGGGAAGCCAGGATCCGTTTACGCTGAGGCTTTCTCCTTTCTTGTTGAAGCTACTCCCGTGTTTGTGTATTTCTATAGCTTCTGTGAAGAAGCAGATGTGATAGTTCTCTTCAGTCAGAATTTCCTTGTCGGGGTATTTTACTACGTGATAGGTCTCACACAGCGCGTGCTGTGCCACAGCCGTTTTCAGCCACCTGCCCCAACCTTCATATTCAAGGGTACTCGCTTATTTGCCAAAAATAAACATCAGGTGGATCTCTTTAAATACCGTTGTATTATCTGTCATCTGTACCTCTGGGTGTCTGGATGTATACAGTTTTCCCTCATCAACCAACCAAAATGATAAGCTTATCATGTCTATACATCATAAAGCCTCCTCACATTGTGCAGCACACTGGTTTCTTTTCTTGATTTCCTTGCGACTGAGCTGTTTCTCACTTTCCTCAGAGCGCTATCTGCGGGAATCGCCCAGGAAGAGCACATTCCTCCATCAATCTATATTCAAATATCGTGTTGCTGATCCCACGGTAAGCAGACCTGATCCTGCACATTGACTGACGTCTGGTGTAATGGTTGATCGCTGGTGGTTCCTGTGTAGTGTTTATCTGACAACAGCAGCTCCTGAGGCGGTCGGAAGATCGACAGTGAACTGTCTTGCAGACGTGTTTGAATTTAGCTCTGTAGCTGAGATGAAGTATCGGTTTTGTTATTCTTGGCCGATCTTAATCTGGTCTATAAAGAACATTTCGGATGTCTCGGACCGAATGCTAAAGCCATTAAATGACATCGTTGTGGGAGAGTTGACGCAACTGATGCTACATTAGCTATCTTTATCTGCTTCAGTGCTATCGAGGATTATACTCTGCAACAAGGGAGATCCGAATAAGGTGTTCATGACATAACGTTTTAAACTTCAATAGGAAATTACATTCTGTCCATAAATATGAGTGAGACGTTAGTAGATGTAATGTAGTGCTTCCTGTTATCTCTCAATGATGTGCCTTACTCGAAGCGGGGAATACATACTTCCTATGGAGACGTCAAAATTGAGGTTAACTGGGTGGCTCACATATTTCTTCTTTTCCCATGTGTGATTAATTTTAGGGCACTACTGTGGAAAAAAAGCATTATAATATGAAACATCCCCTTTGAAAAATCATGAATGACTGTGCTCATAAACCTCTTACGCTATTTGATTTTCAAACATCTGAGCAAAACTGAACGAACTCAGATATTTTTCTCTTACTTATTCTGATCATCACTGACACACAATATTTTTATCGCAAACGCAATCTGACTTTCAGTAATCCTTACAAAAGAATGGTCTTGACTAACAATAACCTATACCCTTCATGAATCACTTACCTCACAAAAATCTTCGTTCCTCGAACTATTGCAATACAGCGAGTGCCAACACTGCCAGCTAAATGAAAGATTCTGACTACTGAAGGCAGTAACTACTGATAGGCATAGTTAGCAAATGAAAGATTTTGATAGAGAACAAACAATGTATTTACCTTAATAATGTTCAAAAGTCATTATATATATATATATATATATATATATATATATATATATATATATATATATATATATATATATATATATATATCAGTTCATGATATCCAGTACTACAAATTTACTCTTTCTGATGGACACACGTCCAGATCGTCCGCTCTCAAAATTTTGCCATCTCTCCCCCCACATCCACCACTGCTGGCGGCTCGCCTCCAACTGCGCAATGCTACGCGCTGTTTACATCCAACTGCCCGACACTACAATAGCGAATATTCCAACAATGCCAACCAGCCACAGATTGCACACAGCAGAGCCAGTGATTTTCATACAGAGCGCTACGAGGCGTTACCAACATAAAAACCTAAACAACCTACTTACAAATTTAAATATCAAAGAGCTTATTATAGTGAGCCTCGTCTCGAGTCGTGAGTACCGCCAATGGTCACTCAGTGATCAGACGTGTGTCTTACTATCTCACCAATACTGTGAAGCTAATTTTCGGTCGTTTCCGCAAATAAACGAGTACAGCTCTGGTGGAAGTCACATGAAATCACAGCACCAACTCTGACGAAAATATTACGTGTACTTTGTTCAAATGGTTCAAATGGCTCTGAGCACTATGGGACTTAACAGCGGAGGTCATCAGTCACCTAGAACTTAGAACTACTTAAACCTAACTAACCTAAGGACATCACACACAGCCATGCCCGAGGCAGGATTCGAATCTGCGACCGTAGCAGGAGCGCGGTTCCGGACTGAAGCGCCTGGAACCGCTCGGCCACTCCGGCCGGCACGTGTACGTTGTCTCTGATCACTTAGGCCTACACTCACGAGCATTACTGTCCTTATAGCCTGGCCAAACCTGCGGTAGTGGTACCAATTAAAATATTCTGGAAGACGCGATAATTTACGAGGCGTCAGCACTATTTTGAAATAAAACCAATTTAATTTTTCCATTAAAACCTAGAGGTTAATATACTTTTCTACGTAATTCCCATCAATATTAACGCACTTACCGAATCGTACAATACCACCCTCGCAGAAATCTGACACATGAGCATACATTTCGACAATTCAAACGTTTTGTAACAATTGCATAAAGTATACTTCTTGAAAATTGAGGAAACTAGTCACGTGACGTCGAAACCGTAAAGCATCTGTTCTCTCCCATTTTTTTGTCGACATTCTGCACCAAATCTTCAGAAGGTCGCCCACTTCGTTCCTCATCATGCATATTCGCACGACCACCTTTAAAAGCGCTCACCTTCCCATCGCTCGTAAGTGGCTTTACGCAATTTTGCAGAACGTTTAAGTTATCGAAAGTCATCTCCATCTCCGGTAGCTGAATGGTCAACGTGACGGATTGTCAATCCTCTGGGCCCGGGTTCGATTCCCAGCTGGGTCGGGGAATTTTCTCCCCCCACGGACTGGATGTTGTGCTGTTCTCATCATCATGCTATCATTCTCATCGACTGCAGGTCGCCGAAGTGGCGTCAAATTGCAAGACCGGCACCCGGCGAACGGTCTGCACGACGGGGGGCCCTAGCCATACGATTAAATAAATAAATCGAAAGTTTTGCTTAGGTGGCAAATTTCAGCGAGGATGGTATTCAAAAACTGGTTCTTCGATACGAGAAGTGCCTTAATTGGTGGAAAATATGTAGAAAAGAAGATTAAAGTACAGGCAATCATGTAAAAATAAAATTGCTGAGAAAAGTCTACTTGTTTTATTTTTTTCAAAACTGTACTTACTTAAAAAAAAAACCACCTCATAACTTTCCTTAAATTACTAGAAGTAAACAAGACAAGTACAGAGTGTACTCAACGAAAGAACTCTAAGCAGATGTAAATTATACGATTTGACGGAATGCTATCAACACGTTCGAGAGAAAAGAAGTAATATAAAATGTACAGTCTACTTTTTTTAGTAAATTGTACTATATAAAAGTGCCACAAAATTTCTTTAAAAAGGTTACGACTGATTTCCAGCTCCTCCCGCTTCTAATTCCAGCTGTTACCCGTGTTTTATAAGCTCGTCCCCCAGGCCCTGGGACCTCGAACTCGCTCGTTTTTTCCAGAAGAGAAGTTCAAACCGCGTCACGGATGTGGTGGACAAAGACGTACCAGCACGCTGCGACACAGGGAGATAAATTAACAGCCACAGACAGGGTGGTGCAGTGCAGCGGGGCGCCACCACTGGTGGTTATTTCGGCCTCTAGGGGGCGGGGCTGGCGGCTCCTGGTCCCGACACCGGCTGCGCTGCCACGGCGCTTTTGAGGTCTGCGCCTGACGTGCTGCGTTGTGAAGCGGCTGCTGCCAGAAGCTTGCGAGACTGGCTGGCTGGTGCGACGTAGCGCATGACCGATACAACTTACATATAGGGTGGTTATAATTATTAATCTACAGCTACTCACAGAAATCCAGAGTCGACTTTAATTACAAAATGACATCAAAACTTGGTAGATATGCTAAAGCGTTAATGCGAAGCCGATTTACGCTGGAAAAAAATAGTTCCTATTTTGACCACCAGGTGCAAATGTGGCGCTGCGAACGCAAGATGGACGTATATATAAATGTTTCCATATGTAATGGATTAGGAATAGGACGTAGGCAGAATAGATCAAACAAATGAGAAAGTGTTGTGTACATAGTTCCGCGTAGTCAGCGCGTACACAACTTTCCCAATAGAGCGCGCCCCGCTAAGCACAACAGCGCAGGCGTAGCGCTCGTCCGTCTCCGCACTACGAGATGGCGCTGTCTTGGAGACGGACCAAATTCTGCTTCCGCCGATCTGCGTATTAATATGTAACGCAGCCAATGAGATTGCTGCTAACGTAGAACCTTTTCTCCTCGCGGATCACACTCGCGCAGTGATACCTGAACGCTCGAGGTATTATAACGAGTGTACAGACCTCCGATTAGTCAGTCAAGTTTCAGTCTGCGGCTAATAAGATTATCATATTCCTGTACATAGCCATGAAGATAAATGTATAGACACTTTGTCAAGTATCAGAGATATGTGAGAATAAGATTAATGCACCAAGACCAAAGGAACTTCAGATTGTCAATTTTGGTCACCATCAATCTGCTACTCTAAGCGTGCAAGTGGCATTTCTATCGTCTGACCTAACGGCAGAAGATAAACACGCCATGATAAGACCACGAGACATATTGGTGACACTCGCCTACTTCGTTAGAGCGACAAGTCAAATAATCTGATGGTGTGTGTACCGAAGGTTTTACAGTACACACACCACAGAAAGGCATAATGTTGATTTTATTATTAACCGCCGCTTACACATTTCGTTCAGGCACCGGAGACGTCGACGAGATACAGTATATGTAAAAGGACTTGATCATATGTTGCTCGTAGCAGTTCCGGTGGAATCCGAGCAACGTGTTCCCGCTATGACCTTCAGATCAAGTCGAGACCGAACGTCTCCCTGGTAAACGCGTCCTTTTATACACTACTAGCCATTAAAATTGCTACACCACAAAGATAGTGTATGTTTTAAAATATGCTACATCTTTCATATATTCTGATCCCATTCCAGAGAACATAGGATGTTCAGCGGCTTATCCAGCAGTGTCACGTCCATGCTACCTACACCAAAAAAAATGTGTGCATGTGTGAATTCCTACAGGACCAAACTGCTGAGGTCATCGGTCCCTAAACTTACAAACTACTTAAACAAACTTATGCTAAGAACAACACACACACCCATGCCCGAGAGAGGACTCGAACCTCCGGCGGGAGGGCCCGCGCAATCCGTGACATGGCGCCTCAAACCGCCGCGGCCACTCCACGCGGTGCTACCTACACCAAATCCAGGAGACCATGTGCCAGCAAGGTAACAGTCTCAATCGCACAGTCAGCTAGATATGCCCACTACTCTCGACAAGTTCACATCCTTACTTTTACAACTTAGGCCCAGGCACGTGTGGTACCTTCGAACGTGTTTGTAAGAAGACGACAGTGCATCTAATGCTACTGATGTAGATAGTCAACTGCACACAATGGAAAATGAAAAGTAAGCGCATGTAAAAACGCGGTTTATATACACCGTAGCTGCATGGGCGGAGAACAGTAAAGCTAATTTTTCACACTATAGGATCCAGGTACTGAGCATGAAAATGCTAGCTAATAAGAACTATGTTTACCTAACTTGCTGAACTGACATCTCATGTTTTGAGTGTTTGAATCGGTTAGCAAACAGTGTATTTGGCTAGATGCTCCTTCTAAAGCACGAGTTCGGCTATCCAGCGAACCGTTCCTGCACTCATGGGATAAGTGTGAATGTGATGACACGGTTCACATTACCTGACCACTTGCGACAGGTGGACATGTGCAGGATTATACATGATACCTGGGAGATCGTCCCAGGTATGTTTGTAGGATTTCTTTGCAACTAAAGGCGATTGCACAGAATACTGATGTACAAAGCAACACCAGTACAGGCCTATTATACTCGTCGTGTTAACAAGCGAAAAAACGTCGCCTATGCGAGGCCATTCATTCAAGATGGACGTTTTTCCGCTAGTGTACGTCGTGGCATTCTTAGAGGCAGACTGGAACAGTCAGAATCACTAATTATTTTGCAATCGACGGATGTTAAAGTTTGATATTGTAAAGATTTCTGTGCGTTTTTACTGCCTGTCGATATAATTAGCGTGACTCCATTTGTTTTTATATCCTCCAACATTCTTTGAGTGTGAGTGACGAACAACGAAGGCTGCCGATATAACGAAGAGTAATGAAACAGAGTTTAGCAGAGGGGCGGTGTCAGGACACGACTCGTTAATGAGGCTCCGAGAGGACCTCCCCATTAAAGTGTCAGCGATTACCGAGCTCCGGGCAGCGCTCTGAAATAAGGCGATCGATTAGCTGTTTTAAGCGCCCGTCTCGCATCTCAGCTGAGCCGGTTCCCCAGAGAGAAAAGTCTAGGTGCCCAGTCTTCATGCCGTAGCAGATATTCTCTTTGTTGCAGACTCTGAGCGACGCCACCAAAAAGTTCAGCGGAGCCTTCGTGATTTGTGCTCAATTACAGCACTCTTTTACCGAATCAATATATATATTGCGTCATCACTCAGTATCGGCTGCTAAAGAAAGATTGTCCAAATCATCACTGTCTGCTGCACTTTTCTTTATACGGTGTCCACACTACATTATTCCGTTCTCTGATTATCAAGGGCCATGCGGATCATGCGCGAACCTCACCAGTAGACTCCACCTTTTTCTGTTTTGGGCTGCCACTCTCCACATTACGTTGTCTGTTCCCAGTTCTACCACATCGTCATTGCTTCTTGACACATTTCCATTCGGTGGATGACTGGTTTCGGACCGCAGGTGTACTATCCAATTTGTAAGAGAAAACACTCCACCAAACAGCTACAACTTTTTCTTGATCGTAATTTGCAGGCTGCTTTTGGATACGTGATTTCCATTCTCAATGCTCATACGCTGAATTTACCTTGATGCATTTCCATGTCATGGACGCCTGGGTTGGGAAATGCAAATAAACTAGCAAAAACCGGTCTGTAAAGAAGTTAAAGGTAAAATTCTAGTTACTCACTCTGTCTTCAGGCCACGAGTGGCCTACCGGGACCATCCGACCGCCGTGTCATCCTCAGGGGAGGATGCGGGTAGGAGGAGCGTGGGGTCAGCACACCGCTGTCCCGGTCGTTACGGTGGTATTCTTGCCGAAGCCGCTACTGTTCGGTCGAGTAGCTCCTCAATTGGCATCACGAGGCTGAGTCCACCCCGAAAAATGGCAACAGCGCATAGCGGCCTGGATGGCCACCCATCCAAGTGCCGACCACGCCCGACAGCGCTTAACTTCGGTGATCTCACGGGAACCGATGTATCCACTGCAGAAATTCCGTTGCCTAAAATTCTAGTCGTTCTAGGTCTTCCCCAGTCGCGAGTCATAGGCTGGAATGTTCCGCGCTCCCTAAGACGCCGATCAATTGCTTCGAACGTCTTCCTGTCGGGACACCTTCGTTCTGGAAATCTGTCTCGATACAAACGTGCCGCGCCAAGGCTATTGCCCCGTGCTAATCCATACATCAAATGGGCATCTGCCAACACCGCATTTGTAAACATTGCACTGACTTCAAAACCACGTTCGTGATGAACACTAACCTGTTGATGCTACGTACTGATGTGCTTGATGCTAGTACTGTAGAGCAATGAGTCGCATGTCAACACAAGCATCGAAGTCAACATTACCTTCCTTCAATTGGGCCAACTGGCGGTGAATCGAGGAAGTACAGTACATACTGACGAAACTAAAATGAGCTCTAACATGGAAATTAAGCGTTTCCGGACACATGTCCACGTAACATCTTTTCTTTATTTGTGTGTGAGGGATGTTTCCTGAAAGTTTGGCCGTACCTTTTTGTAACACTCCGTATATCTTTCATTCCTAGTGCTGCCACCTGCCGTACGTGATGGTTATTGAAGGTTGACGTCGAACATAGACGGTGGTCATACGAGGGGCGTTCGAAAAGTCGGTGCAAAGTCCGAGAGATGGCACCACCGGCGCGTATCGAGGTCATGTTTAGTTAGTAGCATCTTTGGAAAGAACGCACACCAAGTTTCAGCCATATTGATCTATTTCTTTGTGTTTGGCATTCGTTTCAATCAAGGAAGTCGAGTGATGATCAAAAATTGGACGAAAAAGACTAAAGAGAAGCTTGATAAACATTACGGTGACTTGCACCTTCGATTAGAACAGTTTATAAGTGGTTTCAAAATATTCGGAGTGGCCATAAGGGCACAAGTGATGCTGAACGTTCTGGACGCCCTGTGGAGGTTACGACTCCAGAAATCATTGATATAATCCATGATATGGTGATGGATGACAGAAGAGTTAAGGTGCGTGAGACTGCTAGTGCCGTGGGCATCTCGAATGAACGGGTACATAATATTTTGCATATACATTTGGACATAAGAAAGCTGTCCGTAAGATGGGTTCCGCGATTGCTCAAGCTTGACCAAAAAAGGAGTCGTGTGAAGTATTGCAAGGATTGTTTGCAGCTGTTCAGGAAGAATCCGCAGGACTTTAAGCGTCGTTTCGTCACTGTGGATGAAACATGGATACATTATTATACTATTGAGACCAAACAACAATCTAAACAATGGGTTACCAAGGGAGAATCTGCACCAAAATGGCGAAGACCATTCCTTAGCCCGGAAAGGTTACGGCTACTGTCTTTTGGGATTCGCAAGGGATAATCCTCATCGACTATCTGGAAAAGGGTAAAACTATTACAGGTGTATATTACACTTCTTTATTGGACCGTTTGAAAACCGAGCTGCAAGAAAAACACCGGCGATTGGACCACAAAAAAATCATTTTCCATCACGACAACGCACCAGCACACATCTCAGCAGTTTTGGTCGCAAAATTAATGGAAATAGGATTCCAACTCGTTTCACATCCCGCCTATTCTCCAGACTTGGCTACTATTTGTTCCCAAATTTGAAGAAATGGCTGGTGAGACAAAGGTTTTATTCAAACGAGGAGGTGACAGCAGAAACTAATAGCTATTTTGCAGACTTGAACAATTCCTATTATTCGGAGAGGATCAACAAATTAGAACAGCGCTGAACGAAGTGTATAAGTCTAAAAGGAAACTATGTCGAAAAATAAAAAAGATTTACCCCAAACACGCAAGTAGTTTTTATTTTTGCACGGACTTTTCAAAAGCCTCTCGTATTAATGTGGCTGGACAGGTCGAAAGGAATTCCGTCTAATGCAAGACACCTTTGTAGTTTTGTTTAAAGCCAGACATGTTTCATAAATTTTTGTGCTATCTTCAGTGTTTATTTTTGTTCTACAAAACTGTTGTTACGTGTTAATCTTCAGAGAAACTTTGGTACAAAATACTTACATTTGTAAAATGAGCAATTATTGTCAAATATGTTACATTGATTTGCATACAGTACAGCAGCATAGAGGAGTTTAGACACGTATTACTCAACTGAGGCATTGTGTGATATTTATTTACTATACGTCGGAAGGTTTTAGTTTTGTAGTACATATGGAAAGACAATGTAAGTTTGCGTTTGTTTACACGCCTCACGTGAAGCGGTTGGACGTTTATGCTAGAAGCTTCAGGTCTGCTATACTCTACAGCTTGTCGTCTACAAACAGCAAAACGTTATTTTATGTTTCTGTTTACGATGAATTTTCGCTCGAGTATCACTGTTTATCTACATCTACATCCATACTCCGCAAGCCACCTGACGGTGTGTGGCGGAGGGTACCCTGAGTACCTCTATGGGTTCTCCCTTCTATTCCAGTCTCTTATTGTTCGTGGAAAGAAGGATTGTCTGTATGCTTCTGTGTGGGCTCTAATCTCTCTGATTTTATCCTCATGGTCTCTTCGCGAGATATACGTTGGAAGGAGCAATATACTGCTGGACTCTTCGGTGAAGGTATGTTCTCGAAACTTTAACAAAAGCCCGTACCGAGCTATTGAGCGTCTCTCCTGTAGAGTCTTCCACTGGAGTTTATCTATCATCTCCGTAACGCTTTCGCGATTACTAAATGATCCTGTAACGAAGCGCGCTGCTCTCCGTTGGATCTTCTCTATCTCTTCTATCAACCCTATCTGGTACGGACCCCACACCGCTGAGCAGTATTCAAGCAGTGGGCGAACGAGTGTCCTTTGTTTTCGGATTGCATTTCCTTAGGATTCTTCCAATGAATCTCAGTCTGGCATCTGCTTTACCGACGATCAACTTTATATGATCATTCCATTTTAAATCACTCCTAATGCGTACTCCCAGATAATTTATGGAATTAACTGCTTCCAGTTGCTGACCTGCTATTTTGTAGCAAAATGATAAGGGATCTATCTTTCTATGTATTCGCAGCACATTACACTTGTCTACATTGAGATTCAATTGCCATTCCCTGCACCATGCGTCAATTCGCTGCAGATCCTCCTGCATTTCAGTACAATTTTCCATTGTTACAACCTCTCGATACACCACAGCATCATCTGCAAAAAGCCTCAGTGAACTTCCGATGTCATCCACCAGGTCATTTATGTATATTGTGAACAGCAACGGTCCCATGACACTCCCCTGTGGCACACCTGAAATCACACTTACTTTGGAAGACTTCTTTCCATTGTTTATCGTGTTGTTTACCGTGTTTCTTACAGTTTTTGATGTTGTAGTGTTTCTAATTTGTTTGCGTCAAGGGAGCAGGCTTATTTCTTTCGCTTTTTTCATTACACATGCATTTTCTACGATTTGTTCGCGAATCACAGAGTTTTTGCTGGCATTTGGCGATGTTGTGGCAAAATTCACAATTTTACATTTTCCTGTCAGATAGGTCACAGTTCGTAGTAATAGACGGAAACTCATCGAGTAAAACAGAAGTAATATCCGGCGTTCCCCAAGGAGTGTTATAGTCCCTCTATTGTTCTTGATCTATATCAACGACATAGGAGACAATCTGAGTAGCCGTCTTAGATTGTTTGCATATGATGCTGTCATTTACCGTCTTGTAAAGTCATCAGATGATCAAAATGACTTGCAAAATGATTTAGATAAGCTATCTGTATGGTGCGAAAAGTGGCAATTGATCCTGAATACCCGGGTTCCCGGGTTCGATTCCCGGCGGGGTCAGGGATTTTCTCTGCCTCGTGATGGCTGGGTGTTGTGTGCTGTCCTTAGGTTAGTTAGGTTTAAGTAGTTCTAAGTTCTAGGGGACTTATGACCACAGCAGTTGAGTCCCATAGTGCTCAGAGCAATTTTTTGATCCTGAATAAAGAAAAGTGCGAAGTTATTCACATGAGAACTAAAAGAAATGAACTAAATTTCGATTACGCTGTAAGTCATAGAAATCTGAAGGCTGTAAATTCAGCTACATACTTAGGGATTACAATTGCAAATAACCTAAATTGGAACGATCACATAGAAAATATTGTGGGCAGAGCAAACCAAAGACTGCGATTCATTGGCAGAACACTTAGAAGATGCAACAGGTCTACCAAAGAGACTGCTTACACCACGCTTGTCCGCCTTATTCTGGAGTACTGCTGTGCGGCGTGGGATCCGCATCAGGTGGGACTGACGGATGACATCGAAAAAGTACAAAGAAGGGCAGCTCGTTTTGTATTATCGCGTAATAGGGGAGACAGTGTCACAGACATGATACGTGAATTGGAGTGGCAATCACTAAAACAAACGCGTTTTTCGTTGCGACGGGATCTTCTCATGAAATTTCAATCACTAGTTTTCTCCTCCGATTGCGAAAACATTCTGTTGGCACCCACCTAAATAGGGAGTAATGATCATCACGATAAAATAAGAGAAATCACGGCTCGCACGGAAAAATTTAAGTGCTCGTTTTTCCCGCGGTGGTTCATTGAATCCTCTGCCGGGCACTTTATTGTGTAAAGCAGAGTAATCACGTAGATGTAGATGTAGATGTAGATGAGTATCGTGACTGGGCCGTGTAATTACTACTGAGCCAGTAAAACGTAGAAATTAACATCCCTGCAGTTGCGTAGCTCAGTGCTATCTCATCGTCAATGAGTGGATTAAGCTGGGTATTGTATACTTGGAGAAACTCATGGACTCTTTTCTTCGACGAACTGAAGCCATAATCAAGGCTAGAGGCTGAGATAACAGCATTAGCGTATTGTTTCCTGGGGAGTGACTAATTTTTTCAAACCTGTGCCTCTGGAACAAACTGCCCCTTACCTTGCGCAAAATTCAATCTCCTGCTGCTTTTAAGAAGAAGTTGAAGCATTTCCTACTATCATCCTCATAACGTTCTCGACAAAATTAATGTACAACGCCAACCCTCTCATCTGTCAAATAGCAAAGCTAGCGTCTCCTATCTTGCTCCTGTGATGCCTTCCTCTTCATCTATGTCTATTAGCCACGCAATCTTCTTTTCCTTTATATTTCCTTAATTATGTTTCATCATGTCTCTCTATTCTTCTCCTCCCTTCACCATCAGTCTCCCTGATACTCTCTGCTGCTAGCAATCGTATCTAAAATCTGTCTCTTCAATAATGTCTAATTATAACAGTACTTATGATCTACGAATATAAACTCTATACGTACGAATTTTTCCAGGTGTGCCTTTGTAATTGTTTATTTCACTTTCTGTACTAGATGTAGTTTAACATGCCTACTAAAACATATGAATGTAAAATAAGTAGAATGCCTGGTTAGATGTAAGATAGGGCCTGATGGCCCTAATCTTGCCAGGTTAAATAAATCAACAAATAAATAAATAAATATTAAGTCAAGTCACTCCGACGATTAGCACCACAGACACAGGAGTCTTTCGCAGAAGCACGGAAATCCAAAACGCTAAAAATTGCACGTTTGCTACCTGTGAGGTAGGCTGCTGCTATTGTTGGGGATGTGTGTTGAGTTCTGCGGCTGTGGCTGGTTAAGAATGCTGGCGTGTGGGCGGGGAGGCGCGAGGACGGGCGGGCCTGGGACGGTGCGGGCTCATTCCGCTGATGGCGCGCGCCGCGCCGCGCCGGCTTTGTGGCAGCCGCTGCTGCTCCTGGCTGCCTACAGCCCGGCGACAATGAGCGGCGGGCCTCCTCATCTGCAGCGGGCGCCTCCACCAGCAGGCAGCAGGCAGCCGCGCGGCCGCCCCGCGGGGAGCGCCACGCGCTCTCCCCCCTTTCGGCTGCCGTCTCTCCGAGATTAATAGCGAAAATGCGCGTCGTTCATACGCGAACAAAGACTCGTCTCTCCATTCCCTCTTGCACATCCGTAACTTTCGGCGTAATGTGCTGGGTAGTGGAGCCAGGAGGACTTCTCTTTCTGCGGTGCGAGTTGCGAGGTAGCGTGCCGGCGAGGTATCGCTCGTCGCTGCAGTGCGGTAGCTTCTTGCGATTTTAAAAATACAAAATAAGCTAACTGTTTTTACGAACCCACAAGGTAATATCTCGAGGAAGCATTGAAATGGCTTCCTTTAGTTTATTCAATAGAAAGCCAAATTGTAAGGTGGCTATAATTTCGCACCTTATAAGCACTCATCTACATAATTTGCCGTGATTTACAACCGGAATTAGGTATGATTTGGTACGCTGTACATCGTATATATGAATATTTAGAGAAGACTGTCATAGTCTACATCTACATCTACATACATGCTCCGCAATCCACCATACGGTGCGTGGCGGAAGGTACCTTGTACCACAACTAACATCTTCTCTCCCTGTTCCACTCCCAAACAGAACGAGAGAAAAATCACTGCCTATATGCCTCTGTACGAGCCCTAATCTCTCTTATCTTTGTGGTCTTTCCGCGAAATATAAGTTAGCGGCAGTAAAATTGTACTGCAGTCAGCCTCAAATGCAGGTTCTCTAAATTTCCTCGGTAGCGATTCACGAAAAGAACGCCTCCTTTCCTCCAGAGACTCCCACCCGAATTCCTGAAGCACTTCCATAACACTCGCGTGATGATCAAACCTACCAGTAACAAATATAGCAGCCCGCCGCTGAATTGCTTCTATGTCCTCCCTCAATCCGACGTGATAGGGATCCCAAACGATCGAGCAGTACTCAAGAATAGGTCGTATTAGTGTTTTATAAGCTGTCTCATTTACAGATGAACCACATCTTCCCAAAATTCTACCAATGAACCGAAGACGACTATCCGCCTTCCCCACAACTGCCATTACATGCTCGTCCCAATTCATATCGCTCTGCAATGTTACGCCCAAATATTTAATCGACGTGACTGTATCAAGCGCTACACTACTAACGGAGTATTCAAACATTACGGGATTCTTTTTCCCATTCATCTGCATTAACTTACATTTATCTATATTTAGAGTTAGCTGCCAGTCTTTACACCAATCACAAATCCTGTCCAAGTTATCTTGTATCCTCCTACAGTCACTCAACGACGACACCTTCCCGTACACCACACCATCATCAGCAAACAGCCGCACATTGCTATCCACCCTATCCAAAAGATCATTTATGTAGATAGAAAACAACAGCGGACATACCACACTTCCCTGGGGCACTCCAGATGATACCCCCACCTCCGATGAACAGTCACCATCGAGGACAACGTACTGGGTTCTGTTAGTCACGTGCACCTTGTAAATAATTGTTAACTCTTATTGCATGAAAGGTGACGGAGTGTCTTTATTATCAAAACGGCGTAATGAAAGATTGCCTGCACTAGTAGAGGTTGGAACGCCAGTGGAAATGAAACGGCAGGCGTAACTTAAGCCCTGGATGGAAAATCCCGCACAGGTATGTTGGTCCTGCTTCACACAGGAAGTGCCAAGATGCACGGATTCAGCACCTGAGCGCGGAAGCACAATACAGCAGCGGCCGGCCGCTTTGGTAGCGAGGCTGGAAGGATAACCGGATAATACTTCTGAAACTCTGAAAATCTTGGATGCAGCAGAGAGGAACGAGGAAGCGTTATCTCGGAAATTGTAGGCTGGGTTATTTCCAAGGATTTTTACTCTGAGAAGCGTACCATTGTATGAGTATAGGTATTTCCTCGCAAACTTTCCACGCTGGACGACAAAAGACTAAAATATGGTTGGTAAGCGTTAGGAAGAATCTGTAGAGAGGGATATATTCCCTGGATTTGGGAATATGATTCGCCTTCTGAGTTACGAGGGAGGGGAGCCGAGCTTTTCTGGGAAACCAGCGGTGCAGAAGTCTTCCAGTTTGAGCGCCTGGGTTTGACGGCCGCTCAGTATCAGCTTTTGATGGTACAAACGACCTTTCTGTCTTTGCTCTCAGGAGATTTTATAGTTAGTACGGTTAGGCATTGTACTGTTGCAAACTTATATGACTCTGGACTTCGCCTCCGGGTAGGGAGTCGTCGTTGAGTAAGCAGCGTTCATTGACTGAGAGCACTTCTTCCATCTATACTGACATGGAGATGTTATCTGAATTCCGCCCTTGTGTCTGGTACTTCGCGTTTCTTGTCTGTAGAACACAAAGCGGAGAAGACAGTATTAGAATATAATAGTCAGAGGACCACCTTCTGCCGTACTACTGTTTGAAAGAGTTTTATTTTGTGGCTGGGGTCCTTCCATCGTCGCAGATGTGTACGAAAACCATCACTCCGACGTACCGGATGCAGTACATATGGTGATATTGCTAACTGCTTCGACTTATTAGGGCTATGAAGCTAAACAACTGTGATCACGTAAATTTTATTTCCACTGAGGTTGCACGCCACTGTAAATGATCTTTGAAAGTAGTGTCTTCTAGTGTTTGCTACGTAGATAATGTCAGTCGTCTCACGTTATTTACATTAGATTGCGTAGCCATAAAAAGGAGCAGATTTAGGTAATTGAGCAATCGTATTAGTTAGGAAATTAATTTGTATCTCTCTAGTCCATTGGGCATAAACATTTTGAATATAAAGGGGTTTTAATCTACAATAAATGTATAAGCGGAAACAGCATTTATCATTTGGTACACTAATGGCCATTAAAATTGCTACACCACAAAGTTGACGTACTACAGACGCGAAATTTAACCGACAGGAAGAAGATGATGTGATATGCAAATGATTAGCTTTTCAGAGCATTCACACAAGGCTGGCGCCTGTGGCGACACCTACAACGTGCTGACATGAGGAAAGTTTCCAACCAATTTCTCATACACAAACAGCAGTTGACCGGAGTTGCCTGATGAAACTGTTGTGATGCCTCGTGTAAAGAGGAGAAATGCGGACCATCACGTTTCCGACTTTGATCGCCTATAGCGATTGCGGTTTATCGTATCGCGACATTGCTGCTCGCGTTGGTCGAAATCCGATGACTGTTAGCAGAATATGGAATCGGTGGGTTCAGGAGGGTAATACGGAACGCCGTGCTGGATCCCAACGGTCTCGTATCACTAGCAGTCGAGATGCCAGGCATCTTATCCGCATGGCTGTAACGGATCATGCAGCCATGTCTCGATCCCTGAGTCAACAGATGGCGACGTTTGCAAGACGACAACCATCTGCACGAACAGTTCGACGATGTTTGCAGTAGCATGGACTATCAGTTCGGAGACCACGGATGCGGTTACACTTGACGCTGCATCACAGACAGGAGCGCCTGCGATGGTGTACACAACGACGAACCTGGATGCACGAATGGCAAAACGTAATTTTTTCGGATGAATCCAGGTTCTGTTTACAGCATCGTGATGGTCGCATCCGTGTTTGGCGACATCGCGGTGAACACAGGTTGGAAGTGTGTATTCGTCATCGCCATACTGGCGTCTCACCCGGCGTGATGGTATAGGGTGCCATTGGTTACATGTCTCGGTCACCTCTTGTTCGCATTGAAGGCACTTTGAACAGTGGACGTTACATTTCAGATGTGTTACGACCCGTGGATCTACCCTTCATTCGACCCCTGCGAAATCCTACATTTCAGCAGGATAATGCACGACCGCATGTTGCAGGTCCTGTACAGGCCTTTCTGGATACAGAAATTGTTCGACTGCTGCCCTGGCCAGCACATTCTCCAGATCTCTCACCAACTGAAAACGTCTGGTCAATGGTGGCCGATCAACTGGCTCGTCACAATACCCCAGTCACTACTCTTGATGAACTGTGGTATCGTGCTGAAGCTGCATGGGCAGCTGTACCTGTACACGCCATTCAAGCTCTGCCGTTATTACGGCCAGAGGTGGTTGTTCTCGGTACTGATTTCTCAGGATCTGTGCACCCAAATTGCATAAAAATGTAATCACATGTCAGTTTTAGTATAATATATTTGTCCAATGAATACCCGTTTGTCATCTGCATTTCTTCTTGGTGTAGCATTTTTAATGGCCAGTAATGTGGTTACTAGTTCCCTTAATCATTCATTTATGTTTATGTTGTGATTTATATGTTGAAGACCATTAACAGATCCTAAGATCTGCTTCAGGTGGTAGTCAAACAGGGCCAAATCTTTATTTTCGCGTTTAGTATTTCCGTTGCGCACATTGATTTTACACCCACCTGGAGTAGCATCTTGGAACATAAGCGACTCGTAAGAGACACTTAGCTTTACGGTCACCTCGAACTATATTCCGATTATAATTAGCCGATAGCTGACGTATCCGCTATAGTGCTGCCGGGTACAGCTCGGTTATAGCTGACACGGCGGGTCACTTCGCAAATGCGTTTAATGCGTAACACGGAGGAATGTTGGAAGAGGTCGCCACGAGGTATGACGGAAATGTCCCACCAGCTCTGATCTCCAGATCACTCGAGCACAGAATCTAAAGTAAGTCCTTGGTGCGTGGTACGCTTTAGTGAACTCGACTACTCATGCGGACACGTCTACAATGAGCAAGACCTCCATTGAAACGGACCGCGAATTAACTCGAACTGCGAGTGTTTGTGCACAGCTCCTGGGGCTGAGTGCAGGAGCATGGATGGGCCTCTGGAGCCTCTCCGGAGATTAGGGTGGCGGAAACAGGAGCGGACTGGAGACCGGCGACGGCAGCTGCGCCAGCGGTGGACCACGGCATCGGCCTGCCGGCGCTACGGCCTGTGCTCGTGCTCGGTTCGCTTTATGACGAATCGATCGACGGTTGGCGACCGTGGGGGCGAGGCGGAGGCGAGGGTGGAGCATCGACCCAGCGAGCGGTGGGGGCGGGGGTTGGGGCGGGGCCGGCAGAGCGCAACGCGCGGTGAGAGAGACCGCAGCTGGCTCGATTACGGCCGCCGCCTCGAGTACCTGCCGGCCACGTGTTGTCCACAGCCGCTTCCAGCAAAGGGGGCGCGGAGCAGAGGCTGTACCGCTAGCGCGACGTGCAGCTGCTACTACTGCGAGAGCCAGGTACAGAGTGCCGGGGGCTTCAACACGTCCAAATTATCCACTGTTGACAACATGCCAGTTATCTACGACACACTGATCCCATTTTGATACGGGGACGCCCGTTAATTACGTGAGAGGTTTTCTCAAAAATTATCACGCTCCCTCCTCCCTTGGTGAAATGTGGCGGGACAAACCCCCTCCCCCCCTTCCTCGCATGAGGTATACATCATAGTCGAATAAAAATACGTAACAAAGAAATTTTTCATTTGGTTTAAGCATGATAAAACACTTTCATGGAACTGTGTTCCATGTACAATATACCGGGTGATCAAAAAGTCAGTATAAATTTGAAAACTGAATAAATCACGGAATAATGTAGACAGAGAGGTACAAATTGACACACATGCTTGGAATGACATGGGGTTTTATTAGAACCAAAAATATACAAAAGTTCAAAAAATGTCTGACAGATGGCGCTTCATCTGATCAGAATAGCAATAATTAGCATAACAAAGTAAGACAAAGCAAAGATGATGTTCTTTACAGGAAATGCTCAATATGTCCACCATCATTCCTCAACAATAGCTGTAGTCGAGGAATAATGTTGTGAACAGCACTGTAAAGCATGTCCGGAGTTATGGTGAGGCATTGGCGTCGGATGTTGTCTTTCAGCATCCCTAGAGAAGTCGGTCGATCACGATACACTTGCTACTTGAGGTAACCCCAAAGCCAATAATCGCACGGACTGAGGTCGGGGGACGTGGGAGGACAAGCATGACGAAAGTGGCGGCTGAGCACACGATCATCACCAAACGACGCGCGCGAGAGATCTTTCACGCGTCTAGCAATACTCTTTTTTTTTTTTGTTCTAATAAAACTCCATGTGATTCCAAGCATGTGTGTCAATTTTTACCTCTCTATCTACATTATTCCGTGGTCTATTAAGTTTTCAAATTTATACTGACTTTTTGATCATCCGGTAAATTGTGTAACTTCCCTACTATATTTGTACTTGTCTGAAATTGAGCCCAATTTTACCTTCCACTCTATAAAAGTCTACGTATTACCAAAAGTATGCCCCACAAACTGCCATGCAGCTTGAACTCGTATGCTTACTTTTTACTAAACAGAATCTAATTTGAACTGTAACTGATCTGAATGTAGCTTGTCTTTATATTAATTGCGTATCTGAAGTAAAACAATTACCTGGCCCTGATCAAAATTTCCTCTTACCTCGCGTATTGACAACACTGTTGCAGATTTCTCAAAACTACAACAACAAGCAGCAAGCAGGTAGCCACTAAGCTAGATTTCCACTTCTAAATACAGATGCAAACTGTTGCATGTGGTAATGCTTAATGATAAACGGTGGTGCGGGGAGAGTAACTATTCCTATGAAATGATACTTCCACACAAAGATTTTAGAATGAAGTATGAATTCAAAAAAGACAGAGTAAAACTTCGCTCGATCTTCACACGTAACAGTGGTCTGAATAATATTGTGCTTAACAAGGTGAACAATAATTTAAAAATAAATGGTTCAAATGGCTCTAAGCACTATGGGACTTAACATCAGACGTCATCAGTCCCTTGGACTTAGAACTACTTAAACCTAACTAACCTAAGGACATTACACACATCCATGCCCGGGGCAGCACTCGAACCTGCGACCGTAGCAACAACACGGTTCCGGACTGAAGCGTCTAGAACTACTCGGCCACAGCGGCCGGCCAATAATTTAAAAAGAGTACAATGTCAACAGAGAATTTCTATAAAATCCAAACAGGTTAATCAGTTAATATGTTTATGCGTAACTCAGGGAAGTGGCGTGGTCTTTCTATCAGCTCTGAGCAAGTTAACTAGCTGACAATAATCGTTCCTAACTGCGCAGAGCTGCAGTCTTACCTCAGAGTTGTTCTCTTTAGAAATAATAACATTATTCAAAATATATATTCTGTTCGCTTCTAATGTATTCATCTTAAATGTCCTTGCTGCCGTTTACAATCAATCTTTCTTCATCTAATAGACACCGTCACAAGTCAACACAGCACTACTGAATACGTACATCACCTGCCACACTTCAACTATGAATGTATCAGACTGCGCAGAGGCAAAGACTGTGCCACGACAAGACCAAAGATTGTTTAACAGTAACGTCACTTGCTCTCTCTCTGACGTGCATATCGATGACACACAAAAATCAAAATGACACGACCACCTTACAAATGTACTAATCAGTGTTTTTAACACATGATTAAAAACACTTTATTTTAAACATGCCAACCCTAAGAAGGAGTCGCACAGACAGACAGACAAATACAGACGAACAAAAAGGCCCAACGAAGATAGTATTAACCGTTTTGACTGATCACTAAAAAATTGGCCCTTTGTTGGTGTATCATACACATCCAATCTCCTTGAACCCTTTACTTAAGACAACATTGTTTGTACCTTCCTTTGAACCGTATGATAACGTAGCTTTTCAGTCTCTTGATTTTTATGATCACTGAAAGAATTCTTGTCGGTGAACTTCAGCTTAGCTTAATGATTGACTTCTTGCTCTCACGTGTGTTTCGACTTGTCGATATGCCGCTTGACGTACGCATGGTAAAACGTGTGACACAACTTCATGTTGGACAAAATAACATCGGCCTTATATGCGTTGCAGAGTATCACGACTGTCCCACTGGCTTGACAAGCAGCGATTTCGACCGGCGCAGCAGCAGACTGTCGGAATCAAATCTAACGTTTCGCGGCACTTGTTTCAAATCGGGGAATCCCAGGCGTGCACACTTGTAAAGCATTCAATTCAGTTCAGAGGGACCATAAAGATTTGCGCGTAGTTTAATTTCGTTTATACTCGGGATTAATGTCTGAAACAAAAGCCTACTCGTTATAATTGTTTATATTAGCTTAATTAAGAATTTGATGTGAGATGTTCAGTGCCCCACCCCCTTTAAATGAGATTTGGTAATATTTTTCCGCAGCTCTCTCCCCACCCCACCGTTTTGATCTCACATAATTAATGGACATCCCCTAAGATACAGGGCTATTCAAAGTGAATATAGCGATTACAGATTACTATAGCTGTCTCATGACCCTCATCTACACTCCTCAAGTCATCTTTAGTGTGAGTGGCCGAAAGTGCTTCGTGTGCCACAGGCCCCCTTTTCTGTTTCAGCCGCGAATGGTTGCTGCGAACAATGATTATTAACACATCTCCGTATGAGCTCGAATAGCTCTGATTTTAAATTAATGCCCTTTTTGCCTAATATACGTTACAGGAAACAATGTAATGGTTGACTCTTCTAGGAGCGTACGCTCTCGGAATTTTAACAGTAAATCGCACCGTGAAGCAGAACGCCTCTCTAGTAGCGTCTGCCACTGGAACAGATTCAGTATCTCTGTGCACTTTCGTGATTATTAAATGAACCTGTAACAAAACGCGCTACTCTCCTTTTGGGCCGGCCGCTGTGGACGAGCGGTTCTAGTCACTTCAGTCCGGAACTGCGCTGCTGCTGCGGTCGCAGGTTCGAATCCTGCCTCGGGCATGGATGTGTGTGATGTCCTTAGGTTAGTTAGGTTTAAGTAGCTCTAAGTTCTAGAAGACTGATGACAGATGTTAAGTACCATAGTGCTTAGAGCCATATGAACTATTTCTTCTTTTGGATCTTCTCTATTTCCTCTATCAGTGTTGTTTGGTACAGAGCCCAGGCTGACGATTAAGTTTTCCTCGAGCGAAGGTTTTGAAATCTTCTTCCTTTCGTCGGTGGACTACATCTACATTTACATCAGTATTCCGCAACCCACTTCACTATGTGTGGCCCTGTTCCACTCTCGAATGGCGCGAGGGAAAAATGATCGTCGATGAGCATCTGTATTAGCTATAATTACTCGAATTTTTTCATCTCTGTCATTTCGGGAGAGGTATGCGGGAGGAAATAATTTCTTATCCGGCTTTTCTCGAAATTTCCGTGACGCACAACGCTATTCTTGTAGCATTTGCCACTGGAGTTTGTTGGGCATATCCGTAGCGCTCGCGCGCCGACCAAATGCTCCGGTTACAAAACGCGTCGCTCTTCCTTGGATCTTCTTTATCTGGTAAGGATCCTAGACTGACGAACACTACTAAAGAATCAGTCGAGCAAGCGCCCTGTAAACCACTGGTTTCGTGAATGAGTTGCATTTCCTTAACATTATTCCTATGAATGGCAACGGCCCTGCCGCAGTGGATACACCAGTTCCCGTCAGATCACCGAAGTCAAGCGCTGTCGGGTGTGGCCGGCACTTTGATGGGTGACCATCCAGGCCGCCACGCGCTGTTGCTGTTTTTCGAGGTGCATTCACCCCCGTGATGCCAATTGAGGAGCTACTCGACCGAATAGTAGCGGCTCCGGTCACAGGAAACCATCGTAACGACCAGGAGAGCGGTGTGCTGACCATACGCCCCTCCTATCCGCATCCTCAGCTGAGGATGAATCGGCGGTCGGATGGTCCCGATAGGCCACTTGTGGCCTGAAGACGGAGTGATATTCCTATGACTCTCAGTCTGGCGTCTGCTTTACCAACAATTTGTTTTATCTGGTCATTCCACTTAGGGTCGCTCTGGACAGTTACTTCTACACATTTTACTGTGAAACTGTTTCCAGCAGTTTCTCATCAACAGTGTAGTCGTACTGTAGCGGATTTCTTTTCCTATGTACGCGCAATATTTTACATTTATTAATGTCCAAAGTCAACTGCCAGATACTGCAGCATTCATCAACCTTCTATAGGACATTCTGCAAATCGCTATTTTCTTCTAGCGTTGCTGCTTCCATTTAGACAGCTGCATCATGAATACTAGATCTTTTATGTCCATTGTAAACAATAACGGTATTATTGGAGTACTCCGGATATTACCTTGTGGAAAGTTCCCCTATGGGTCGATTGTTCCTGTGAACCCTAGTTTCGAATCTACTTTACTTACTCTTAGCTGTATGATTTACCCAAATTCAGATCGATCCTTACGTAAACCGCTCGCTATTTTACGGATGTCACTACTTGCATAGTTTGTTCTTCACTTGTGTAATCGTACAGCAATGGGTCTTTCTGCCTTTTCTATGCCCAATATGTGTAATTTGTGTGTATTGAGGGTCAGTTGCCAACGTCTGCGCGATGCATCGACACTCTGCAGGTCTTCTGCATTTCACTACAATTTTCTGGTGCTGATACTTCTCTGTACACCATACTCTGTACACCATACCATCATCCGCGAGAAGCCTCTTGGAAATTACGATGTTATCCATTAGGTCATTTATATGTACTGTGGAAGGCAATGATCCTATAACACTTCCTTTAGGTATGTTCGAAAATATTTTTACGTTTGAAGACATCTCTCCGTTGAGAATGACATGCTGCTTTCTGCTTCCTAGACTCTAGCATCTGGTCTAATAGTCCGTACGACCTTATTTTGTCCTATAGGTGGCAAGGAAAAACTTTATCTAACGCCTTACAGATATCAAGGAACACAGCAGCAACCTGAGTGCCGGTAACTACTTCTTTCTGTGCCTCGTGAACAAACGGAGCGATCTGGCTTTCACGCTATCGTTGCTTTGAAAGACATGTTGATTCCTACACAGCAAATTTTCGCTCTCCGTGAATGTCATGATATGCGAGCATAAAACATGATCCAAAATTCTGCAAAAGGCTAACGTCAGATATAAATACAGGCCTACAGTTTTTGCGATAAGAGTATATTGATAAGAATTCCACCGAATGTAAAAGGAAGGTCAAAGAAACTTTTTACCTATTTTATACGTATGGTTTATGATTCCTCAAGTTC
This sequence comes from Schistocerca cancellata, assembly GCF_023864275.1. Taxonomy (NCBI): domain Eukaryota; kingdom Metazoa; phylum Arthropoda; class Insecta; order Orthoptera; family Acrididae; genus Schistocerca; species Schistocerca cancellata. The sequence continues at coordinate 882,858,269 of NC_064626.1, forward strand.
ACACTGACGCATGTAAGAAATAACCCATTTCACGTCATACATCCTGAAGGACATTCGTAGCCAACGACGCATTAGGATCGAGCATTTTGAATTCTGGAATTGTTTTCGGTAAAGGCGGCATACAAATAATGTCTGTCACATAATCCCACAAAAAGAAATTCATGAGTGTCACGAACGGAAATCTAGGTGAAGAAGAACGTGAAAGATGTAATCCGTATGAACCTGTAGCATTATTGCTGAAACATGTCCAGGTAAACGTTCGTTGAAGTACTTAGCACAATGAATAAAAATGTACTGTACAGTTTTTGTACTGGCAATGCACAGAAAACATGATATTTCTGCCAGTCACGCTGGCGTTCAGTTGCACACTAAGGTCATTCTATGAGTGAAGCACAGGTGAAATATCAATGAGGTACAAGGAGAAGAGCAATGGACCAAGGACGGTGCTGTGAGGGACACCACGAAACAAATTTTTCCGTTATGACTTCCCCGATCCATAGCTGACTAGTTGACATCTCTTTCATTTTGATGAGTAAATCAACCGCATCTAAAGTCGTGCTGAAATCAAGCAGTGTTAAAATGGTTGCTTCACCTGTTTTCATGGCATCTTAGATATCGTCAGACACTTTGATTAATGGAGATACTGTACTATGATGTTTTCGGAAGCTTGATTGATATTTATTGCGTTTGTTATACCTTTTGAGGTAATCCGTCAGCTGTTAATGAACAACGCGCTCCAGGGCTTTGGATAGGGTAGGTAATATGCTGAGGTGATTTTGGGTTACCGTTTTTGCATATTGTCTGAATTATGCTTTGCTTCCATTACGTAATCTTTGTGCCACTACAAATAAAGAGACTGAAAGTGTCTGTGAGAATTGGTATAGGAGTATCGACAACGTTTTCAATCATACCTATGCTCATTCTATCATTACCTACTACCTCAGAAATAGAGATCCCCTCGACCAAAACTACGGTTCGGTAGTGTTGGTAAAGTACATTAATGACTGGTAGAATTGTCGGTAGTATTGGTGGTCTTGTTAGGGAAAGAAATATAAATGAATGTGTGTGAGAGAAACTGAGAGCCGACGATCTCTTTGTTCTTTGTTCGTTTGTTTTCCACATAATTAGAATCTCTACTCGTTCAGTGTTAGTCCAGTATGTATTTTATAACCTTATAAAATACAAATTGCATCTCATAAGTAACAAAAAAGTTAATCACGTAACTTCTGCGCTAAAACATAACCAAAGCAATTATTTTTTATGCAAGTACCGTTTACAAGCACAAAGATAAATAAATCTATGTAAATAATTATAGTTCTTATTTTGTATTCAGTAGAATGTTCTTATCAAGATTAAAGACAAGAGTTTGCTGTTATTATTGATAAGCGCAGAAGTTGTTTACGAATAACAGGAACATGTTTTATAGCCTATAAGATCGACGAAGTGTTGAAGCGATGTTTGACATGTTTTTGTATTACTTTTTTTTTAAATTTTACCCTTTTTTGAGGAAATTGCGTTTTGTAGCGGTTTGTGATTGTTTCGGTTTTTCATTTTACTATAACATCCCTCTGTTCCACATTAAAAATCAACAATTTTCGAATAAAATCTGAATCAAACATTGACACGTAATTTTACTGTATATACGCTTATTTTTAACTAACATACAGGAGAATAAAAAGTCCCGTACGTTACAAGGCCCTTTATATACACTCACTCAGTTTCTAGATGGATCACCGCTTTCTTTTTCTAGGGGAATCTAGTAAGACACTGGTCGCATACGGACACAAAGGGATCGATATGAGGTAACGCCCGATAGGTATACAACGCAGCTAATGTACAGGTAACGCGGTTATGATCTTAGCTGACCAAGAATACTAGGAAAATCGCCGTAGTCTACCCTTACTTGTTGTAACCTACAGTAGCCTCCGGTGATTTTGCAACTCTAGAATCACTCGATTACTTTCCGTACTGTGTGTGTAGAAACACTTTTGAAGAAAAACGCGTCTGTCGACAAGGTGGTATGTAATTTATGACAAGTTGAGAACTGACTGCTGTTGAGAAATAAATCGTTTAATTCGGCTGCAGACGCTTGAAAAACAGTAACATATTTTCCCTTTCCTACGCTGAAGCTGTGTATTTTCACAGCGGTGCAAAAAATGGCTCTGAGCACTATGGGACTTAGCTTCTGAGGTCATCAGGCCCCTAGAACTTAGAACTACTTAAACCTAACCAACCTAAGGAAATCACACACGTCCATGTCCGAGGCAGGATTCGAACCTGCGACCGTAGCGCCTAGAACCGCTCGGCCACACCGGCCAGCCTCACAGCGGTGCAGGATTCGACAAAATACGAACGACAGTGTGGGCACTAATGATTTTGGCGTTGCCCGCGTGTTACTTTGCTACGTAATTTTTGTGTAATAGCCCTTGATGATGCCCGGGGGCGAGGGTGAAGTTAGCTAATCGCAAATGGAACGAAGTGTTTATTCCAATTAGAAAGCAGCGCTTTGCTTCGCGTACTAAAGGCCTCTCGCGTGGCAGCCGGCAGTACGGGGATTGTCTCGGTGCACACAGCGCCCGCGCCGCGCCGCGGCTCGCCGTCTATTTCGGTGCGGCGCGGCTAGCAGTCCCCCCAGGGCTAGCGACCTCAGGCGCGGCACAGCTGACGACCTCGTTTCCTGCGCTGCAGCCACGCGCAGCTGCCAGCCCAGCTACCACGCTCCGTACCTTGCGTCTTCACTCTAATCACATCTGGTGAATCCACAGTCGTGAGACGTAAGTCTTTCGCGGAAGAGACCGAGCACCTGTCGTTCGTTGCTGCTACTTGGTCTCATGTTCTACACGCGAGCTTAGGTTGTAGGAGGGGGGTGGGGGGAGAGGGACAGGAATGGAGAGGGCGAGCCACACACACATGAAGCTAAAACCTTTTAGGTCGCGTCATGTTCCTCTTCAGATATCTTCTTTGCAAGTTGACGTTTCGATCCCCCTGCTGCAACCTTTTTCAGGATTCTTCTGAGGTTCCCCGTTAGCTCCGCAACTGAACAGCTGGCACAGTGACCACCCTACTGGGATCTTGTTCAGCACTCTTCTGACGTCCCTGGTTAGCCAACAGGGACCTCAGAAGAATCTGGAAAAACTTTGAGTTCAGTGCTGACACGTGAGTTTTAGATTATCTGCGAATCCAGTAAGGCTGACAACTGATGGGCTATGCATGGGGATCGTATCCACCTGTACCGCATCAAAACAGCGTGGTTCAAATGGCTCTGAGCACTATGGGACTTAACATCTGTGGACATCAGTCCCCTAGAACTTAGAACTACTTAAACCTAACTAACCTAAGGACATCACACACATCCATGCCCAAGGCAGGATTCGAACCTGCGACCGCAGCAGTCGTGCGGTTCCTGACTGCGCGCCTAGAACCGCTAGACCACCGCGGCCGGCCATCAAAACAGCGTGAAGATGACGCAATGAAGCGTCGAAACTGGTAGCGACAAAATAAAATAGAATCATAAGGACGGCTGTACGTGTTTTTATTTTTTGTCAAGATAGTAAAGGGCCGTCCCAGAGACGTCCTCCTAAAAGGATGGACATACAAAAAATACTAGCTGGTTGGAAGGCCCTGCTTATTGTGCTCCGAAGCTTGTCACTTGGAGAGAGATGCGGCGATCTTTCTGGCCAAGGTAGGGTCTGAGAAACAAAAAGACAAGCAGTAGACACTATCGCCGGGTGCGGGCGGACATTATCTTGCTGAAACGTAAGCCCAGGATGGCTTGCCACAAAGATAAAAAAAAAAGGTGTAGTAAAACACCATAGACGTGTGTAAAGGTGCAGTGAATGACAACGAAAGAGGTTGTGCTACTAAATGAAATGGCATCCGAGATCATCACTCCAGGTTGTCGTGCCGTATGGCGGGCCAAGTTGGTATCCCACCGCTGTAAGGCGAGACTTCACACACGTATTCGCCCGCCATCGGAGCTTATTTTTCGAAGCAGTCCGCATCACCGAAGACAATTGTACTCCAGTCAATGAGATTTCAGGCCGAAGAAGTGTCTGGTGACGCCTCGGACGCGATAACTCGACAGAATTTGGCACTATATCCCTCAAGAGGACATGCAAAAACTCTGTCAATCAATGCCAAGACGAACAACTGCTTACATAGGGGCCAGAGATGGACCAAGGCGTTATTGACTTTCTCAGTTTGTGAAGCGCGTTCTCTTGAATAAATAATCCAATTTTGCATGAAATTGTAATCGTATGTTTGTCTGAACGTGTGCGTTACACGTACCGACTTACGTCCCATTCGGTTAATTCGTGGTTTGTCGGTTTTTTGTCTTCCGTGGACACTTTCTCTTCACCGTACTTCGCAAACCCAGTTTTGCAAAGAGCCGGACTGAGCAGGCAATATAGTAAGCTAAGAACATTTAATGCTTCACATATCTGAACGGAGCGTGATACGTGATCAAGGTCCTTCCCGAAACCCACACAAGCAATTCGGACCGCGCTATTTCTGTGGCGGTGAACACTATCCTAGTCTCGCTACTGGTGGACAGCTGCAGCCGTAGCAGAAGCAGAGGTGAGGTGAGGTGTGCGAGTGAGCGCCGGCGCCGCCTGCTCTGTGGGCGCCGCTGCCGCAGCCGCCGCCGCCGCTTTCTCCGTGGGCGGCGGCTCAGGCTGTGCAAGGAGGAGAAGTGAGGAGATGGGGAGGGGTGGAGGGGGGGAGGGGGGAGAGCGGCGACGCAAGGCCGTGGCGTGGGCGGACCGACAACACCAACTCATTCAGCAGGCCACTGCTGCGCTGTCGCGTACGGCGAGTCTTCTGTGCTCTCACTCACCAGCTCTAAATCTACACATCTGATCAAAAGTATCCGGACGCCTACCAGTGGTTATTAACACGGTGTGCGTCCGCCTTTATGACAGCTAGAACTCTGCTGGGGACACTTTCAATGGGAATGGTAGCCCATTCTTTTTCAAAGGCCGAAACGATAGAAGGTAGTGATTTTGGACGCTGGGGTCTTGAGCGAAGTAGACGCACTAATTCATGCCACAGGTGTTCTCCTGGTAGAGTAAAGCTGCGTGTCTCACCGGACTCGAATCTGTGACGCTTGTCTTTCCCCTGACTCACTGACTGAGCTGTCCAAGCACGACTCACGCTCACAGCTTCGCTTCCGATAGTACATCTTCTCCTACCTTCCAAACTTCTCAGAAATTCTCCTGCATACCTCTACCGCCGGTAGAGCACTTGGCCGTGAACCACAATAATCACAGTTTAGTCTCAGTGCGACACAAAGTTTTAACCTGCAAGGAAGTTTCAGTCCAAGACATGTTGAGAGGCAAGTGCGATGTAAACTGAAATAAACGTGGTCACAATATATCCAGTATGTATTTCAATGTTTCTCTTTAAGGCGTCAAAAGAAGTGTTTCTTGCCGCGCGGGATTAGCTGAGCAGTCTAGGGCGCTGCAATCATGGACTGTGCGGCTGGTCCCGGCGGAGGTTCGAATCCTCCCTCGGGCATGGATGTGTGTGTTTGTTCTTAGGATAATTTAGGTTAAGTAGTGTGTAAGCTTAGGGACTGATGACCTTAGCCGTTAAGTCCCATAAGATTTCACACACATTTGAAGTGTTTCTTCAGGAGGGGACTCGAGATCCTCTGAATGTGCTGGGTACCTTGTATGTAGGAGAGCTACCTCCAAAAACCATTTGTTTCGATGTTCTGAAGAAGAACTTTGACGGACGGTCGAAACATTGGCTCCTGTCCTGTTTTCAGTAACAGTGTGATGTAGCATTACAGTTGAGGGTGTGTAATCATACTGACACAGGCTACAGAAGCCTTACACCAATTTAGTAGCCGATTCTTCCATTTATTACTAGTTTGTCAGATATATTTTCAGTTTTTCATATGTGTAGTATGTTTACTTAGATAGTGAAATTACAATGAAATGAGTACCGTTAGCTGCATACAGGCGTTGATTTAAGTCGACGGTGACAGCTGAAAATGTGTGTCCTGACCGGGACTCGAACCCGGGATCTCCTGCTTACATGGCAGATGCTCTATACATCTGAGCCACCGAGGACACAGAGGAAAGTGCGACTGCAGGGACTTATCTCTCGCACGCCTCCCATGAGACCCACATTCGCAACTTATTGTCCCATTATACTCATTACTCGGGTTTTACTGCCGATTACCGTAAGAGTTCGGGCACTGTTTGTGCATCTGCAGAGAAGAAGATGGTCAAATGTCCGGTGAGCCTTAACTATATACAGGGTGTTACAAAAAGGTACGGCCAAACTTTCAGGAAACATTCCTCACACACAAATAAAGAAAAAATGTTATGTGGACATGTGTCCGGAAACGCTTAATTTCCATGTTAGAGCTCATTTTAGTTCTTCCACCTACGCTCAATGGAGCACGTTACCATGATTTCATACGGGATATTCTACCTGTGCTGCTAGAACGTGTGACTTTACAAGTACGACACAACATGTGGTTGATGCACGATGGAGCTCCTGCACATTTCAGTCGAAGTGTTCGTACGCTTCTCAACAACAGATTCGGTGACCGATGGATTGGTAGAGGCGGACCAATTCCATGGCCTCCACGCTCTCTTGACCTCAACCCTCTTGACTTTCATTTATGGGGGCATTTGAAAGCTCTTGTCTACTCAACCCCGGTACCAAATGTAGAGACTCTTGGTGCTCCTATTGTGGACGGCTGTGATACAATACGCCTTTCTCCAGGGCTGCATCAGCGCATCAGGGATTCCATGCGACGGAGGGTGGATGCATGTATCCTCGCTAACGGAGGACATTTTGAACATTTCCTGTAACAAAGTGTTTGAAGTCACGCTGGTACGTTCTGTTGCTGTGTGTTTCCATTCCATGATTAATGTGATTTGAAGAGTAGTAATAAAATGAGCTCTAACATGGAAAGTCAGCGTTTCCGGACACATGTCCACATAACATATTTTCTTTCTTTGTGTGTGCGGAATGTTTCCTGAAAGTTTGGCCGTACCTTTTTGTAACACCCTGTATATGAAGATGGTATCTGTTCTTTCGGACATGTCCGAAAGAACAGATACCATCTTCGTATATACTTAGTAAGTGTTCCGTAAGTGTCGTCTAGGAGGGAATATGGATGAACTTTGGTCACGTACGCAATCTGAATCGCATGCTGAGCAAAATAAAAATAAATTTAAAAAAAAATAATAAAAGCTTCGGTAACTTTGTCACGCCATGACACAAGGTGCAAAATTGCTAAATTCGGCTCCAGGTGGATAGATAAAACTCTTATTCTGTGTCACCAACGCAGTGCTACCGATATGAACTTTTAATTAAAAATGAAAATTTCATTCTCTTATGACGAATGCCTGCCTTCAGGTCGTCTACTTGCCAGGCGTGGAGCCGTGATTCAAATGCCTTTCACTCCCATGGTTTTTTTCTTAGTCGGGACTATTGGAAGACGTGTATCAGTCTCCTGAGGACAGCCGAGGAACTGCTCGAAGGAGAGTCAGAGACTCTGCCACGGCATCTGACATTAGCGGCCTTTGGCAGGTGAGCTGACAGCCTGCTCCTTCATACTGATGCTTTCTGCCGCAGTGGCCAGTTGACTACTCGTGCTTCCATTGGCCTGACAGTACAGTTGTTGTTTTCTGCTTATCGAAGATACGATGATTCAGCAACTTTTTCCCGGGAGTATCATAAAGCCGTAAAAGTGTACGTGGTGTTAGTAGTATGAGTGCAGATATTTTTACTGGTGACTGAGGACAGCGTATTGAACAAAATTACATCAGTTTCTACTTCGTTTAAAGATTAATAATTACAGCTATTAGGAGTTGTATGTTTTCATGAAGATTAGAAACTACATGTGACGAGAACAAGCCACTAATGCTTATTCTTCCCTGGCGCCAGATCAAGAAGTTTAAATGTGGACGCATGGACGCAAAATGGTTAGACTATACTGACGCAGATGTAGTACAATTAGTGGTGCAGTTACGCCCGTGCAGAAAATATACCACGTGATCAAAAGTATCGGGGCACCTGGCTGCAAATGACTTACAAGTTCGTGGCGCCCTCCATCGATGATGCTGGAATTCAGTATGGTCTTGGCCCACCCTTAGCCTTTATGACTGCTTCCACTCTCGCAGGCATACGTTCAGTCAGGTGCTGGAAGGTTTCTTGGGCAATGGCAGCCCATTCTTTACGGAGTGCCGCAATGAGGAGAGGTATCGTTGTCGGTCGGTGAGGCCTGGCACGAAGTCGGCGTTCCAAAACATCCCAAATGTCTTCTATAGGATTCAGCTCAAGACTCTGTGCAGGCCAGTCCATTAAAGGGATGTTATTGTCTTGTAATCACTCCGCCACAAGGCCGTACATTATGAACAGGTGCTCGATCGTGTTGAAAGATGCAATCACTATCCCAGAATTGCTCTTCAACAGTGGGAAGCAAGAAGATGCTTAAAACATCAGTGCAGGCCTGTGCTGTGATAGTACCACGCAAAACAGCAAGAGGTGCAAGCCCCTCCATGAAAAACACGACCACACCATAGCAACACCGCCTTCGAATTTTACTGTTGGCACTACACACGCTGCCAGATGGCGTTCACCGGGCATTCGCCATACCCACACCCCGCCATCGGATCGCCACATTGTGTACCGCGATTCGTCACTCCACACAACGTTTTTCCGCTGTTCAATCGTCCAATGTTTACGCTCCTTACACCAAGAGAGGCGTCGTTTGGCATTTACCGGCGTGATGTGTGGCTTATGAGCAGCCACTCGACCATGAAATCCAAGTTTTCTCACCTCCCGCCTAACTGTAATAGTACTTGCTATGGATCCTGATGCAGTTTGGAATTCCTATGTGATGGTCTGGATAAATGTCTGCCAATTGCACATTACGACCCTCTTCAACTATCGGCGGTCTCTGTCAGTCAACATACGAGGTCGGCCTGTACGCTCTTGTGCTGCATGTGTCCCTTCACGTTTCTACTATCACATTCGGGACAGTGGACCTAGGGATGTTTAGAAGTGTGGAAATCCCGCATAGAGACGTATGAGACAACTGACACCCAATCAGCTGACCACGTTCGAAGGCCGTGACTTCCACGGAGCGCCCCATTCTGCTCTCTGACGGTGTCTAATGACTACTGACGTCGCTGATATATAAGGCAGTAAATTAATGTGACGTGTTTGCGGGAAGATTATTAAACACAGAAAAAAAGATCACACAGAACTGGGTACATATTGAAGATACCAATAATCACAGTATCTGTACTATACTCCTAACGTCCTATATATTACACCCAGATGGCTGCACGACATCATAGTAGCAATTCGGTTCAGATTCAAAAGGTCTTTAGCTGTATCACTGCGTCAGTTCACTATCTGTGATACATGTGCGGAAACTGTTTTTGTTAAATGTAGCAGTGATGAGCATCTTTCGTGGAAAGTAGTACGATGACCTAACACTTTACGTCACTGCAGTGTCGCTGGACAAGAGCATAACAGACCGCACCGCATGACTCTCTCAGATTTTCTCCGAGAAATGTTGAAAGTGATAGAATTGAGCATCACTTAGCCAGCTGTAGAAACCTGAGGGGGAAAAATTTCCACCAGGGCTTCAGAACTTGATAGCTCCATCTATAAAGCAAACAATTCATTTCATTAATTCGTGATTACAGAAATGGCGCAGTAATGCCATGTTAGAACTTTGTCCCACTCGTAGTAAGAGAACATGCACCTTTGAAAATTGGAACTTGGTGAAACAAACATTTACTTACAATGTGAAGAAGATAACTGCGTGATAAAACAATCGTTGTGTATAACCTTGAATTCCAATGAGGTGGCGTAGTTGTTAACACACTGGAAATCGAAATAAGGTGTTCAAATAAACACCCTCCCGCTCTGCTTTATCATTCTGTAGCTTTCCTAAATCTCTTCGTCAAAACGGGTTTCGTTCTCTGGTCTTCAATAGCAAATACGTAACTACTACTCTGTATAGCTTTAGAGAAATCATCAGATAAGCTGCAGGCTGAGTTTCGTAATACGAATCGCTTTATGCAGACAAAAGAAGTTAGAAATGTGACTTACAGGTTGAGAAGGTAAACGCGGGATGTCTGTGACGAACGGAACAGGAAGGAGCAACATTGCCAGTCGGAGAAACAACAAACTTCGGAACGGAAACCGCACGGGGAGACCGGAGAAGCGAGCGGAAGCCGCAGCATTTCTCAGCACAGACCGAGTGCGCAGTTCTTCGTCTACCTTCCCGGTAGTTTCCGATAACCGAGGTTGCACGTCTGTGGCCGTTCAGAACAACTCTGACCGAGGAAAATTCCTGATCTGTAATGGCGTCCATGTCTTGTAAAGCGGAGATCGAATATGTGTAAAAGGGGTCATTACCGTCAGTTTAATAGGAAGATTACATGTCAGAAACGACTATATATGTTAATCGATTGAGTAACATAAAATACCACAATAGGAAGTTCAGTTGAAGAGGAAAAGGCATAGTTATAAATGCCAACCATTTAAGTTGGTCAGATAAAAGTAGGTACAACAGCAAAGAAATCTTGGGTAACAGAAGAAATACTTCAACTGATCGACAAAATTAGGGAAGTGCAGCAATGTACAGGTAAAGACAGGAATACAGCAGTAACAGTCACTTAGGAATTAATAAAAGAAAATGGCACGGAAGCGATGCTGAAATGGCTGGAGAAAATTGTGAAGGTATCAAAAAATAATGCTCGCCGGAAGGATGGATTCAGCACACAGAAAAGTCAAAATAAAAGGGAAATTACAGTCAAAATTAGAAGCAGTAGCGTGAACAACGAGAGTCCAAGAGAAATTCCACTGTTAAACTGGGAGGTCTGAGCGGACAGATGGCCTCTATGAGGAGAAGGAACTATCTATGACGTGGCAGAAGAAGAACTGGGACTGAATTTAAAAGGCATGGGGGGATGAAGCGTGAAAATTTAGTCTGGCTTTGGAAGATTAGTGATCAATGAAGGCAGAAAGCAATTATGTTAAAAATTAAGAGGGTTAATGAGATTTTTGGAACCAGAATGAGATTTTCACTCTGCAGCGAAGTGTGCGCTGATATGAAACTTCCTGGCAGATTAAAACTGTGTGCCGGGCCGAGACTCGAACTCTGGACCTTTGCCTTTCGTGGGCAAGTACTCTATCGACTGAGCTACCCAAGCACAATTCACGACCAGTCCTCTCAGCTCTACATCTGCCAGTACCTCGTCTCCTACCTTCCAAACGTTGCAGAAGCTCACCTGCGAACCTTGCAGAACTAGCACTCCTCAAAGAAAGGATATTGCGGAGACATCGCTTAGCCGCAGCCTGGGGGATGTTTCCAGAATGAGATTTTCACTCTGCAGTGTAGTGTCCTCTGATATGGTTCGCAGGAGAGCTTATGTAAAGTTTGGAAGGTAGGAGACGAGGTACTGGCAGATGAAAAGCTGTGAGGAGGGGGTGTGAGTCGTGCTTGGGTAGCTCAGTTGGCAGAGCAGTTGTCCGCGAAAGGCAAAGATCCCGAGTTCGAGTCTCGGCCCGGCACACAGTTTTAATCTGCCAAGAAGTTTCAAATTTTTGGAAATTTGTGGTAAATTCTATGGGACCAAACTGCTGAGGTCATCGATCCCTAGGCTTCCGCACTACTTAATCTAACTTATACTAACTTACGCTAAGGACAACACACACACTCATGCCAAGGGAGGACTGAACCTCCGAGAGGGGCAGCCGTGCGAACCGCCCCAGACAGCACGGCTACCCCGCGCAGCGGTTAATGAGATAAGAAACGAAACCCACTCGGATAGCACTCCACTTCCGGGATTCGCGCCGGTACCGGATCGATACACCCGATGAATTAATAACAAGAGCCGAGGTCCTGGCCAGCCTGGGTGTGGCTTTTGTGTGGTTTCCCACTTACAGTTAGGTGGATACCGGGCTGCTTCCCACGTCACCCATCTGTTACACGATTAGCAAACATTTCAAGAAACGTTCTCAAACTTTCACATGAGTTTACACTAGACGGAGAGGGAGGAGGGCGAGAGACAGTGACAGGAAGGGCATTCACTACTGTCTGTTACATTGCCAAATCCACATTAATATGCCGACGTCGCCAAGATAAGGTTTAAAGCCAGGAAAAAGAAGAAAGGTGCCATGGCTACTTCTGAGTAGAGTCCGCGAGGAGAGGAAGATCTGGAAGACATTGACAAGAAGAAGGGGCAGGTTTATAAGAGATGTCTTAAGACATTAGAGAATAACTTCCAAGGTACTTACAGGAACTGTAGAGGGTAAAAGCTGCAGAGTAAGATTGCAATATAATCAACAAACAACCAAAAAAGCTGGGTGCAAGTGCTGCTCCGAGATGCTGGCACAGAAGGGAAATTCGTGGCGGGTCGCATCAAACTAGTCACAATACTAATGAGGAAGACGGGCTGTATACGAGGCGCCCACGATGCCGTATTACTAGTGTGCAGTGTTCCTGTCAGGAGGTAGTAATGGGAAAACCCGACCAGTATTTTAGCTCTGAATAACTGATATTTTTCAGTATATGTTTGGTCTCGGTCGTAACAGGTGTTTTTTATTATTATTTTATAGATAACAGAGTTGAAAACTCGAAACATCAATTAACCGTATGAGCAGTGATAAAATAGTTCGTTTTTAAATAATTTTGAAGGAGTAATTTTTATTCGTATAATTTGCATTGGTTTGAAATATTGCATTATTATAGAATATGGGAATAACGATCAACGCTATTTTAATAACAATGCCGACAGAAACGAGCAACAGACAAATGCTGTAATAGTTGGCACAGTATTGCTGAAACAATAATGTGTCGTGGCTTACGGTACGCATGTACGCGCAGTGTGCAAAACTTGGCCCCACCCTCTCTGTACGGTAGTTTCTTGCTGTCGTCGCCAGACACGCGATATTTTGCAAAATTGCACCAACCCTACTGTGGGTATGTTTTTTACACGAAGTGACGTAGCGATGAAATACAATGCTTCATTTGCTGTAAGAGATCGAACTTTGTATGCCATGTCTATGAAATAATAAAAGACGAAGGAAACTATGGTAGCAGTGGTGAATTAACGACTTACCAGCCATTCATTTTCTATCATTGTTGGAGTTCTGCGTTTATAACAGGATAAATATAATAGGAATAAAGATACCGAAAACAGGGTATTTCAGAAACGGGTTTTTTGAGTGGTTCTAACAGTCAGGTTAAACTGACGTGGAAAAAAAAATATAACTGGAAACCGGTTTTTCAGCGATAACCGCCGTCTCTATCTGGAAGCTGCGCCGAGGACGACGCCTCGCTTTCCAGGAACGACGCGTGTGGCGCTCTGCTGGCGAGCCCTGTTTTGGCAGCGCTGTTTTTGCGCTCGGACGTTTACGCCTGTTGACAATAGGAGTGCTAGGGACACACCGAAACTACGCCGAAGTAAAAGAAGATAAAAGGACTGTTTAATGCACAGTCCATACTGCAGTTAAACATACATCGCAGCTTTCTTAGACAAGGGTGGGAAAGCAAATCGAGCTTGGTCTTTTGAACTAATTATTTAATTGATTTAAGATGACAACAATTACCACCACCGCATTCTCAAGTCCTGGACTGGACTCTCTCGGTTTAACCTTAAAACACAGTAGTCAGCCAGCTGTTGGCATACACAAAATAAATGTATTTATTTATTTTGGAGTATTTACTTGTTGCGGTCATAAAACCTGGCCTCATTTGTGTCTAAATCATACTGTACAGTACTTAAGTACATTGAAAATTCTCTACATAATAGTGTCCATTTTTTCCCTTAAACTCTAATGATGCAATACGTATGAACCTATAGATAAAATTATTGGGACAGAACTTAAATAAGTACGAATAAAATTAAAATTTGGCTCTGTAGCCGCATAAGTATGTGTGTAACCAGAAACAGAAAGATCTGGGGTACAGTTCTCCATTCGCAAATTCCTGCTAGAGTTACTTGTGAAATTTGAGACTTTCGTCTGTAATAATGTTTCGTGTATTTGGCTTCTGAAACTCAGACGTCCTTTGGGTCACTGTGCGACACTCTGTCAGCTCGGATAAGAAGGCGGACGTATGTGGGGTATTCCACACGTTTTCAATGTTTCGCATTTTCACGAACGGTCTGTTAGAACAGTATGCGTGATTGTACACTCGACTGAGTAAAGGTCCACGAAAAAAACGATAAAGTAGCTATAACTCGCTAAGCATGATATGTGAAAACATTATAAAACGAATAGCAAACAGGAAAGGAAAATAGTTTCATTTAATAAAGTTGTGCCAACGGCCTTGGCTCGTTGAGTACACCGATTCTCGTTAGACTCAAAGTTAAGCAATGTCGGTCGTGTTGAGTACTTGGATGGGTAACCGCCTGGGTACGCCACGTGCTGTTGGCTACTTTTCCTTTTTCTTCAAGCCAAGGGGGAGGATGGGTGGTGGCGTAAAGTTCATGACGAAATTTCGTATCAATGTCCTCGATCAAACGCCAAACTTTTCCGTAATGTCTCATTGAGTGAGGAGGTGTGAACAGTGTTAATGGTTATCCCGCGTCGGATGTGAACGTCAAGCTCGGCGGATCCCGAGGTTGCATTCGAGGGAATTAGGCTATGTGCCGACACCTGGTTTCTCCCACTCCCTTTTCTCATCACCGTCCGTAACACCACGCTGCACACAGCCATTATACCCACGTGCATTTATCAGATACACTTAAGCCTCTCACGCTTCTCGAAAGAGAGGCCGAATTGTGTGCGAAGAACGGAAAAAGCTTTCCTACTAAGTGGTTGAACCTGCCCTTCGCTGTCACCCAGACAACAATGCCACGTGAATTTACTTTTTTTTATTTTTATTTTTCTTCGCTTGCGTTTAGGTACTAATTACGAGGTGCATTCAAGTTCTAAGGCCTCCGATTTTTTTTCTAATTAACTACTCAACTGAAATCGATGAAACTGGCGTTACTTCTCGACGTAATCGCCCTGCAGACGTACACATTTTTCACAACGCTGACGCCATGATTCCATGGCAGCGGCGAAGGCTTCTTTAGGAGTCTGTTTTGACCACTGGAAAATCGCGGAGGCAATAGCAGCACGGCTGGTGAATGTGCGACCATGGAGAGTGTCTTTCATTGTTGTAAAAAGCCAAAAGTCATTAGGAGCCAGGTCAGGTGAGTAGGGAGCATGAGGAATCACTTCAAAGTTGTTATCACGAAGAAACTGTTGCGTAACGTTAGCTCGATGTGCGGGCGCGTTGTCTTGGTGAAACAGCACACGCGCAGCTCTTCCCGGACGTTTTTGTTGCAGTGCAGGAAGGAATTTGTTCTTCAAACATTTTCGTAGGATGCACCTGTTACCGTAGTGCCCTTTGGAACGCAATGGATAAGGATTACGCCCTTGCTGTCCCAGAACATGGACACCATCATTTTTTCAGCACTGGCGGTTACCCGAAATTTTTTTGGTGGCGGTGAATCTGTGTGCTTCCATTGAGCTGACTGGCGCTTTATTTCTGGATTGAAAAATGGCATCCACGTCTCATCCATTGTCACAACCGACGAAAAGAAAGTCCCATTCATGCTGTCGTTGCGCGTCAACATTGCTTGGCAACATGCCACACGGGCAGCCATGTGGTCGTCCGTCAGCATTCGTGGCACCCACCTGGATGACACTTTTCGCATTTTCAGGTCGTCATGCAGTATTGTGTGCACAGAACCCACAGAAATGCCAACTCTGGAGGCGATCTGTTCAACAGTAATTCGGCGATCCCCCAAAACAATTCTCTCCACTTTCTCGATCATGTCGTCAGACCGGCTTGTGCGAGCCCAAGGTTGTTTCGGTTTGTTGTCACACAATGTTCTGCCTTCATTAAACTGTCACACCCACGAACGCACTTTCGACACATCCATAACTCCGTCACCACATGTCTCCTTCAACTGTCGATGAATTTCAATTGGTTTCACACGACGCAAATTCAGAAAACGAATGATTGCACACTGTTCAAGTAAGGAAAACTTTGCCATTTTCAAATGGTTCTGAGCACTATGGGACTTAACATCTATGGTCATCAGTCCCCTAAAACTTAGAACTACTTAAACCTAACTAATCTAAGGACAGCACATAACACCCAGCCATCACGAGGCAGAGAAAATCCTTGACCCCGCTGGGAATCGAACCCGGGAACCCAGGCGTGGGAAGCGAGAACGCTACCGCACGACCACGAGATGCGGGCTTTGCCATTTAAAGTATTTCAAACAGTTCTCATTCTCGCCGCTGGCGATAAAATTCCATCGTACGGTGCTGCCATCTCTGGGACGTATTGACAATGAATGCGGCATCATTTTAAAACAATGCACATGTTTCTATCTCTTTCCAGTCCGGAGAAAGAAAATCGGAGGCCTTAGAACTTGAATGCACCTCGTATAACAACAATAATTTTACAAAGATATCCATACTGAAAAATTAATCTGTTAAAGAGCCGTTTCTGTTCCTACGGAATTCTGACAAAGCCGATTTGTTGTGTCAACTGATAAACAGCTTTCCTTGATGTAGTTCACGAATTGCAGCACTTTCTAGACTTATCAATCTGATTAAGGTCTTAGAAGCATGATTTTTTCCATTCGTACTTCTGGCTAGAAACCGTTTGTGATAGCTGGGGTCGGAGGTTTCTGTTAATCATGTCTTTTGACTGCTTGTGCTGATATTTGCAGAGAAATTTTCATCCCCTAGCACACATTTCTTTATTTCTAACCGAGGCGTCAAATAGATTTAGCGTTAAAAATGTTTCAATATAACTAAAAATTATCATAGAAATTTTCATCCTATTTCTCACCACCTTATAGGTTGAATATCCAGAAACAGTGAAAAATGTATTTTGTTATACAAACTTTCATAGATTTAACTTCAAAACTGCATTGTTTCTGAAATATTTCCACAAAAATTTTCATCCCCTATTTCACCCCCTTACGGGCGTAATGTAGCAGTTCTTTAATAATGATTTATTTACGAAGAAACTTTTATCTTATTCCCCCCCCCCCCCCCCTCCCTGCCTTAGGGGTTCATTTCTGACTGAGAAATCACATACAATTTTCGTTCTGCTAGCTCCAAAATTGACTTAACAGCGACATATTTTCAAAAAGCCTTTCATCTCCTATTTCACCAGCTAAGAGGCGGAATTTCTAAGAAATCACTTCTTAAATTACACTTATGGTATATGATCAACAACACGTTCTGTAAATTTCGAGTTCCTATCCTTAGTGGTCGATTAATCAATATTGCATTGTAATTGGCACTTAAATTTGAACTCTTGGCAAGCCTCCTGTGGAAGAGACACAGAACCTTTAGGGATGAGTTCCATGTGAGATAGGTGGAGCACCGTAAGTGGAGAAACTGCCATATAGTGCTGCAGTGCCAGCCCATAGCTCACGGCCGGCGCTCGTAATTCATTAACGACACGACAGCGTGCAGCAGCTCTCCACGCTAATACGCGCTGCAGCACCAGCAGCAGCAGCGCTGTTGTCTGGGACTGGCTGCTTTCGCGTGCCGCGCTGCTCATTAACGCCGACACACTGCAGGCCATTGTCTGCCAACTAAAACGAGCGCGCACACCTCGCACTTTTTCGCTTTCTCCACCTAGGAGCGTGCACACGTGCTTTTGTGTGTATGTGTATGTGTATGTGTGTGTGTGTGTGTGTGTGTGTGTGTGTGTGTGTGTGTGCGTTTGTGGGAGTTAAAAGAATGGGTGGAGCCGCGAGCGCCTTCTCGAAACGAAGAGAGCGAAAAAAAAAGAGAGAGAAAAATTCCAGCTGATTTCGAAAGATTCTCATTTGTCAACCACACAATCATTCATTTGGCAATAGGTCTACGATTCTCTTAATAAAATACAAAGAAACGTTGGTAAAAAGAAGATAGGCCTACTAGATATAGCACTCTGACACGGCATAATACAGGGTGTTACAAAAAGGTACGGCCAAACTTTCAGGAAACATTCCTCACACACAAAGAAAGAAAATATGTTATGTGGACATGTGTCCGGAAACGCTTACTTTCTATGTTAGAGAATATTTCTCTCTTTTCAATAAAAATAATTTTGTCTCTTTTGGGATCTTTATTTTAGCCAATTAAAGTGTAATTACTAACGGAGATCCGGTGTGGGCTGTAATTATCGTCTGGCACCGAAACTTCACAGATATGCTACAGTGTTTAGGCGAAACCGATTTTTGCTGGAAAAACATGAGTTGCAAATCTGGAGCTGTACATCATTCCATCGACGTCTTCGGTGCTTACATTGAACAAACTGTGTAAGCAGCGGTTAATAATAAGATCAACATTATGCCTTTCTCACTTGTTTGACCTTCTTTGCTCACGTCTTGTTCCTAATTCGTTTCATATGGAAACATGTATATACGTCTTTCTTGCGCCTGGTGACCGAAATTGGAATCAGTTTCTTCCATAGTAAATCTGTTCAGCATCAACGCATTAGGATATCTAACAATTTTCACAACCATACGATAACTACAGCACACACTGAACTTCTGTGAGTAGCTGCACTTTAATTATAACCGTCCGTTATGGTCTGTTTTTGTCTTATTACAGGTACCTGTTAACAGTATGCAGAAATAAAAGACTGGAAATTAAATAAAAAGGGAAGTAGTGTCATACAGTTGTATCTTGTTCACTTTGGTGTTATCAGTTGTATAGGCCAAACTCGTATGGACACTGGGTTTTAGGTCGTGGGAATGTGTGATGTTCTTGTTTATCATGTATCATATATCCTGGGATCGAGCTTCCTCATGATATATCATCCTCTCACTTCTTCTAGGCAACTGCATCATATGCTGCGTAGGATGTAATAGAAGTGGTCTGTGGTTATTTGGTAACTGTGCCATGTGGACCGTGGTGCACTAAATTCAAAGCTATGAGACAGACTAGTGCACCAGTGTCAAAGTGCAGCCGTCAAAGGTTTCCTTTAAGTCAAATTAATCCATTTGAAGCAATGATTCAAGTTTGAGACCGATATTACACAACTGAGACTTAACCTATGCTTTCTGCAACTTGTAGTGAAGATATGAGGCCGTAGCACGCAGCGGGCATGCAGCGGGTTTAATATTCGATCGGGCACGTCGTAAAGCAAGGCAACACGGACGCGGCGGTAAACAATAACTATCGATATAAAGTCGACGAAAATGGATCCTCTTCCGACAAAATTTGGAGAAGTGAAAGTACGTAACGAGAACGTCTTCGAAGTACAAACAACAGGAACTAAAAGACTCTACTGTACCGAGACAAGATTGTTAAAAGTTCGGTGACTAGATGTAAAACTTGTCCATGAACGGTAAAGAAATTCATGTACAACTGTTACAAGTATACATATTAAGTCATGTTTTCAATGTCAGAATTAATAGAGAAATGAATACCGTAGGGCTGTACAAAAATTAGAATGTGCGTCACCGACAGCCATGATAATGAAACCGGAAATCACGTTTGAGCTTAGTGTGGCACCTGGAAAAGGAAGGCGTCCCATCCCGGTGGAAATTACTGACCACGCAAACCGTGCTCACGTAGTACTAGTGCTATTACAGTGTCACGAGATTTGTCCATCCCATGGTCAACAGTATGGGAAGTTTTGCGATTTATATTGCAGTGGCACCCGTACAAGATCCATACGCCGCAGCAATCGAAATCTCATGGTCCGCAGTAATGCTCTGAATTTGCTCTTCGGTTTCTGGCACGGACTGAAGTTGATGACACTATGGGATGCATTGAAGACACATAACTGCTGAATTTGGGGTATTGTTAAACTGAGTGTTGTGCACGAAGAGCCAATGCACTCGCCTTACGTGACTGCGTGGTATGGATTCAAGAGCATCTTCATTCTCGGTCCGTTCTTCTCTAAAGAGAATAAGCGCAGAGGATCTGTCAGATGCACAGCGACGTATGCATGTTATCGAGACCTCCTTGCAAAGGATGTGATTTCTGCTCCGGAAGAGAGCAACTGAGTAGAAACCACTGCTTTCATGCAAGATGGGGCAACACCTCATATGGCTGGCCCAGTGAAAGATCTGCTTAGTGTAGCCTACAAAGCGTGTTATCTCCAGAGGTTTTCTAGATGGATCGCGTACAAGGTTACCTGATCGATTCCACTTGACTTTTGTCTCTGGGGATACTTAAAAAGACGCGTTTACTAGGGAGACGTTCGGTCTCTACCTGATCTTAAGGGCAGTATACAGGAACACGTTGCTCAGATTCCATCGTAACTGCTCCGAGCAACTATTGATCACGTCGTTTTACGGGTGTAGCATCTCGCCTACGTCTCCGATGCTCATACTGAAGCGGCAATTAATAATAAAATCAACATTATGCCTTTCTCAGTTGTTTAAGCTTTTATGCTCACATCCAGTTCCTAATCCAATACATATGAAAAAAATTGGATACGTCTTTCTTGATTCACGGTGCCAGATTTTCACCTGGTGGCGAAAAGTGGAACTAATTTTTTTTCCAGTGTAAATTGGTTCCGCGTTAGTGCATCAGAATATCTACCAAGTTCCGCTGCCGCACCATAATTGCAGTCCAAGATGAACCTCTGTGACTAGATGCATTTCAATTACAACCACCTGCTGCATAAATAGAAATGAAATAATTTTTTGGGACATGGTAGTCTCATATTGTGGTAAAAAATAGAAAAAAGTTATGCAGTTTGTTAAGATCTGACAAAATGATGTAAGAGTTATTATATAAGTACAAACATTACTCGTAAAAAGGGGGATAAAATGATCTCACGGAACTCCGATTCAAAATTGACAAAATGAATTAATCGATACCGCGGCGCGACATTATATGAAGATACCGATACGAACGAAACGAAATTCCGTAAACCTAAAAAATTACAAAAAATACAACGAGTAATAGTTTCATTAGAACGTCAGCTCCATCCCTGCAGCAAACAGATGCTTTCAGCCTGTTGTCAGAGGCGCATGCGGTTACGAGTTTGACGAGGCCGCATCGCCGTCGGTGGAACACAGTTTCAATTCACTGCACGTAACACATCAACGATGAATGAAGCCCGCTGCTCTCTCGGCTGCTCCGCCGCAGTGCACATGCCTCCGGCGCCGTTCCGGTCTTTCTTCGGCGGCTCTCCCCTTTAAGTGGCCATTGTGAGCTTTCCGCGGGCCAGTAAAAGCCTCTGCAGAAGCCGACGCCGCAGCCCTCGCCGGCCGTACCAGAAGCGAAGGCCAGCCATTAACGGCGCCCCAGCTACTCGCCTGCCGCAACCGCCAACTGTATCAGTTTCGGTCGCCATTACGCGGGTCCGCTTCCGGCTATAATGGCCCGCGTAAATGCGTATGCGTATTACGTGGATGTTGCGTTTGACAAATGAAACTGCTGTGCACGCGGTTTGAACAATTCTCGAGCACAGTACCGCCAAGAAATGTAATAGAGACCCGAGGGTGCTGTTCCGCCGCTGCGCCTCTTGCATGTTATTTCCTAAATGCAGGTACCACGCGTATGCAAGCGAGATAGCGGGTCTACATTTAAGCTTGCATTAGTAGTACTGTGGTAGTGTTGCGCATCCGAAATTTAGCACGGCGTTATCAGATTCACAGTTCGTTGGCCGTCTCAGTTTTACTGAGTGCGGTGCCTGTTACCTCTCCTCACGAATACTGCCTCATAGCAGCCATGTAAAGCAAAAACTAATTGTGTAAATTTATAAATATATATAAACAATAAAGTTCCTCTCCCAAGCAGATCCTTTCTATTGTTTATCTTTTTTCTCTCATTTTAAACTTAACTACTGATCTTTGTGGTCACCTAACAGATAGTCTAAAAGCTTGATTTCGTTAGTTAGTTGGTTGGTTGGTATGTGGGGAAGGGGCCAAATAGCGAGGTCATCGGTCCCATCGGATTAGGGAAGGATGAGGAAGAAAATTTGCCATGTCCTTTCAAAGGAACTAGCCCAGTACTTCACTGAAGCAATTTAGGGAAATCACGGAAAACGTAAATCAGGATGGTCGGATGCAGGTTTGAACACTCGTCCTCCCTGCTGCGAGTCCAGTGTGCTAACCACTGCGCCACCTCTCTTGGTGATATCGTTAGTGAAATATATTTCAATACCTTATTGAGCCTTTTATTTAAGGAAGATAAATACTGAAACAATGACTATGTGCACCTATAGCATGGAAACGTTGCCTGATCTTTCACGTAAGGTATATCCAAAAGACGCGCGGGATTTTCCGAGCGGTCTGAGGCGCTGCAGTCATGGACTGTGCTGCTGGTCCCGGCGGAGGTTCGAGTCCTCCCTCGGGCATGGGTGAGTGTGTTTGTCCTTAGGATAATTTAGGTTAAGAAGTGTGTAAGCTTCGGGACTGATGAGCTTAGCAGTCCCATAAGATCTCACACACATTTGAACATTTTATATACAAGAAGAAAAGCCACGTTTGAGTCGGAGAATTAAACAGAGACCACTTTTTCTGGAACCGTTCTTTCAGTTTTTGTACTGAGTCTCTTTCTTATTCCACTTCTTCAGAAGATACCTTTTTAAATAACAACTTGTTCTTGATTGAATGACTGAATTCTAACTACAAAGCTATATTATTGTGTCTTGTCGAGCTCTGTGATTATTCTGATTTGATCCATTATAAATGGTTCTGAAAGCCTGCGACTGTGAAAACAATAGGTTTGTTTATGAATAGCTCATCTGCTACCAGTCACGATTTTCTTTATTTTATTTTTCCACAAAGCGTTTCGGGAAATGATTCCCATTTTCAAGTGCGTTTTTTGTATTTGTTATGTCATTCCTATGTGAAGTTGTCGATGTGTGAGATTCTGCTTCATTTCGTTGACTTTACGGCAATATATAAGAAAACACGCGATTTTTAGTTGGTTATCGATCTTTTTGTGAAGTTAGTGGCAATTTAGAATCATTTGTACTTAAAGTTTCCTTATGGTCCATTTGTACAGAGTCTCACACACACTAAACATCACACACAAATTGTTGTACACTTTTAAACATCCAAAACATTTTACATAAACAAAACAGTGACACAGATGTTCTTACAAGTAGTCAACAGGAATGACATTATAGGTCTTCCACAGAGTATGATATGCCTTTGTACAGAGGTTATTTACCTTAACAATTTAGATCATTTATATACAAACCTATTATCTGTGATTATTTATTCAGCAATGACGAGAACAACAGCAACACGTCAACTTTGTGTACTAAACCGCACTAATTTATTGACACAGTAATGGCTTTACGCTGAAAAATCTCCGTACGACCATATCAGCCGCAATTGTTGCAATACCTTCTGCGCAAATAATCCACAATCAGTTCTTAGATAAGAATCTTATTTCTATAACCTTGAGCCGGCCGGAGTGGCCGTGCGGTTCTAGGCGCTACAGTCTGGAGCCGAGCGACCGCTACGGTCGCAGGTTCGAATCCTGCCTCGGGCATGGATGTGTGTGATGTCCTTAGGTTAGTTAGGTTTAATTAGTTCTAAGTTCTAGGTGACTGATGATCTCAGAAATTAAGTCGCATAGTGCTCAGAGCCATTTGAACATTTTTTCTATAACCTTGTTTTGAAACCTCCGCACTTCATTACAGCTGAACATACCGTACACCTATGTGGAACAACAACATGTGGTAAGCGTTATTTCTCCGTATGCCTATTTGCATGAAAGCTCTATAAATCAGCTAATGACGAGGCGCTTTAAGTCAGATTTTAGAACCAACGAAGTTTTCAGAAGCAACCGGGGCTGGGTCATTTGCCTTAAACTCTCAAACAGACGCTGCTTGCAGCAGATACAAAAACACAGAAGCTCAAAGAAAAAAAAATGTGCTACTGTACTGACACGTATCTAACGTAGGCGCCGATATTCCACATGATCAGTCATGGTTGACATAATTACGTAAGTATGAGTAAGTCGTGTAAAGAAGTAAAGGCTGTATTATGGGACGCACCTGACTCCTAGATTACCCTCTTACATTTAATTTGTTCCGTAGTTAGCATTACCTAATAATCAGCGACCTCACCATCATCACGCTAAATCCTCAGACTTCTTATATGGAGCATGCACAGGAAAGTTGTTGAGACGTATGTGTGTAGACGTAGATGTGACACCAATGAAATTTGTTCTTCGCTTTTATTGGAACTTCCTATCAACAATGATCCTTCTTCTTTGTATTTCTTCAAGTTGTTCTTCGGTGTTTCTCTCCCTCTCTCGTCGTATTATTTGATCTTGCTACATTCGGCAAGGTTACAAAAACTCAGTCTAAAGCCACTTCTTGCAACGCTCTTCTATGCCTGCTCGGTTAATAGTAACTCATAATTTTTCAATTTAAGTTACCTATAGACACCACGTTGTGTAGGATTTCTGTGATGACCTGTCACTAAATGGTTGCTGACCTCTGACTGGCGTGTGTAATTTCTTAAATTACCTCGTTCTTCTTCGTTCTAGACGATTCGCAAAAAGTATGCAACGTGCCAGTTCCGGGAAGGCCACACGCGGGCTAAGCGACTCCCAGGCTGCCCGCACCGGCGTCGCAGCATTGCATTCACCTCAGGAACGTCCGGTCTGCTGCAAGAAGCGCAGCTGCAGACATGCTCTGCGGACGTCATAGTGTCGCCTTCTTTCTATGCTCGCTTCACTCATGTAACGGTTCTCGTGGACTGTGCCCGAGTATCCACAGTGAAACACACTGCCAGGCACCCCAAACTAGTGACATCTTCGGAAGATTGTGGTTGATAGAACTGTTTAAGTTCTGAGCTTTAGAATCAGGTCTAAAGCGAAGGCCGAAAGATTATCTGAATGAGTAGTAGCTGGCGGCTTCATTGTCTCTCACCTAACATGAAAAATAATGTTACTACCACGAAAAAGTGTCGGAAAATAAAAGTAAAATTGTGTCGTAGTTACTGGAGAGTTTAGGTTACTTATTTTTCTGAACAGTAGTTTCAGCAGATTGCACAAGCTCATGTTACCATCTTCTCCCTTTTCTTTATCCCCGGTAGTCATGTGTAGCTACAGGGTACCTAAAATACCATTGATCGCTCTCAGTCATATCCATACTTATTACGAAAATATATGCATATATGTGTATGTATATTCCACATCTCCTCCTAAACCAGTGGACCGATTTCAACCAAACCTGGTACACGTATCCCTCACTACGAGCCAATAACCACTCCCTGTCATAGTTGACATATGGCATCACAAACAAAAATATGCGAGAAAAACTGTCGCTTCACGCATGAAGTTTAAACTTATTACTTCTGTGCTAGTAACACCACTCGCAATACATTTCGCAGACAGTATCCACATATGCTGCTAAATGCATCTAGAAAATCATATCATGGTATCACACATAGTTCAGGAAATATTACGTCTTAAACACTGAGATGCGAGAAAAACTGCAGCATTGTGACGACGTTTAAATTTAGTCCTTCTTTGCTACTATCTCTAGTCGCAACATATTTTTCAGACAGTGAAAAATTCCACGTAATGCATGAAATTTTAGTACCTTTATTCTTTACTACTAAGACACTCCTACAGTCGAGTCTAGGCTGCTTAAGGAAATCCCTCACACCCGACAGCGCTTTTCACAACATTCAACTGCGAAGCGCAAACGGCTTTAGACGAAAACAATCCTCCGTTTATGTAACTATGAAGAGACGTTGCAGTAGAAATGTTAACAAAATTGCGTTCTAGACTCGCGAAGCCGCTGCGCCCAGCATAAAGGAACTGTCGACAATATTACAGTTCACAGACAGTTCATTTCTTGTTTTCATTTCTAATACAAAATTAATTGGCCGGCCAGGATGGCCGAGCGGTTCTAGGCGCTACAGTCTGGAACCACGCGACCGCTGCGGTCGCAGGTTCGAACCCTGCCTCTGGAATGGATGTGTGTGATGTCTTTAGGTTAGTTAGGTTTAAGTAGTTCTAAGTACTAGGGGACTGATGACCTCAGAAGTTAAGTCCCATAGTGCTCAGGGCCATTTGAACCAACAAAATTAATTAGCAAAATGAATCAGGGCAATGCCGCGTTACCAGCTAGTATGATGATAATTCCCTCGCGCTAAACTTTCTGTTTAGATACACAGTCACACACACCAACAACAGTGCCTGTTCCTGACCTTTCCGATTCATTGCTAGACTGCTTTCGAACTCCTCCGTGTGCCACAATATCCACAAATCCCATAATATTTAATACAATAACCCGTAGCAGTAAACACGCTACTTTAATGGTCCTCCTATAATCCTCAGACGAAACTCGCGTAGCGCACGCAGCATAAGGTGCTGCGCGGCGTGGCTTGCTTTTATTGCATCTTCGATCCGGCAGCCACATCCGCGGATATGGCCCCGGGCAATAACCAACTTCGGCCAACTTCCGCACCCGGCGCGCCCACTACAACCCGTTTATATCGCTGCTGCCCTTATAGCCCTCACAGCGCGCACACCTCGCGGTCGCGTACCTCCGAAGCCTGAAATAAAAGTTTGTATTTATCTTGGCCGGAGCTTTCCGCTCTGCCGAAATGGATTCCTTAAAGTTTGCACACAAAACAGTTGCTCCTTACGAGATAACTAAAGTTTTGATACTGATGAAAGCAATCCCCCATCAGGTAATCATTCGACACACAAATTACCAAGAACAATTCCTGAATATTTATTTGTCAAGATTTATGTGTCCAGAGTTGAGTTCTACCTACCAGAGCAGTCAATTCTGCTTCGTCTATAATTAATCGTAAGGTGTCTTCTTGCTTTATATTCATTATACTCCTTACAGCTGGATTTTTTTAATGCCGTGACTGAATCAGGGATTATTTATTTATTTTTGTTTTACACGTCTAGTTACGTAGGATCAAATTGAGGAGCAAATCTCCAAGGTCATGGAACGTGTCAGTACATGAAGTTACAACATAAATGTAATAATAGATATAATAAAATGTTTATGAACTCAAAAAAAGACAACCCATAAGCATATTGACGAGTCTCAGGTATGTCGTAGAGAGACCTCTTGCTGAGTACCCAGGTAGCGGCTTTCCACGCGAAGGCCCCTAGTCTCCGAGGAAACCGATGTTGAAGTTTTACGCGTACCTCGTTTACCTGTAACGTTCGTCCAAGGGACTGTCAAATGAAAACGATTTAGACAGAAAAAGTAAGTAAACGATGTAGTATTTCAAAAATAAGGCAATCAGCAATACAACTCAGGAGTCAGCTTAATTTTTCAAGAAAATCCTCGACAGAATGGAAGGAGTGGCCCATGACGAAACTCTTTCGATTACTGCTACGATTTTTGCATTCTTGTGGTAGATCATTGAAAATGAATGCAGCGGTATACCGCACACCTTTCTGCACAAAAGGAAGTGCGATCCAAATGCAGATTGATTTCTGCCTGGTATTAACTGAGTGTAAGCTGCTAATTCTTGGGGATAAGCTGATATCGTTAACAAGAAACGACAGTAAAGAATACATATATTGAGAGGCCAATGCCAGTCTACATTTTATATCCTCTCTACTTCGACCATCATCAGTTATTTTGCTCCCCAAATAGCAAAACTCCTTTACTACTTTAAGTGTCTCATTTCCTAATCTAATTCCCTCAGCATCATCCGACTTAATTCGAATACATTCCATTATCCTCGTTTTGTTTCTGTTGATGTTCATCTTATATCCTCCTTTCAAGACACTGTCCATTCCGTTCAATTGCTCTTCCAAGTCCTTTGCTGTCTCTGACAGAATTACAATGTAATTGGCGAACCTCAACGTTTTTATTTCTTCTCCATGGACTTTAATACCTACTACCAATTTTTCTTTTGTTTCCTTTACTGCTTGCTCAATATACAGATTGAATAACATCGGGGACAGGCTACAACCCTGTCTCACTCTCAACCGCTGCTTCCCTTTCATGCCCCTCGACTCTTATAACTGCCATCTGGTTTCTGTACAAATTGTAAATAGCCTTTCGCTCCCTGCATTTTACCCCTGCCACCTTTAGAATTTGAAAGAGAGTATACCAGTCGACATTGTCAAAAGCTTTCTCTAAGTCTACAAATGCCAGAAACGTAGGTTTGCCTTTCCTTAATCTATTTTCTAAGATAAGTCGTAGGTTCAGTATTGCTTCACATGTTCCAACATTTCTAAGGGATCCAGACTGATCTTCCCCGAGGTCGGCTTCTACCAGTTTTTCCATTCGTCTGTAAATAATTCGTGTTAGTATTTGCAGCCGTGACTATCAGTTTTAATGACCTGTCACCGAACTATCAGTTTAATAACTGATAGTTCGGTAATTTTCACATCTGTCAACACCTGCTTTCTTTGGGATTGGAATTATTATATTCTTCTTGAAGTCTGAGGGTATCTCACCTGTCTCATATATCTTGCTCACCAGATGGTAGAGATTTGTCAGGACTGGCTCTCCCAAGGCCGTCAGTAGTTCCAATGGAATGTTGTGTACTCCCGGGGCCCTGTTTCGACTCAGTTCTTTCAGTGCTCTGTCAAACTCTTCACGCAGTATCGTACCTCCCATTTCATCTTCATCTACATCCTCTACCATTTCCATAATATTGTCTTCAAGTACATCGCCCTTGTATAGACCCTCTATATACTCCTTCCACCTTTCTGCTTTCTCTTCTTTGCTTAGAACTGGGTTTCCATCTGAGCTCCTGATATTCATACAAGTGGCTCTCTTTTCTCCAAAGGTCTCTTTTATTTTCCTGTAGGCAGTATCTATCTTACCCCTAGTGAGACAAGCCTCTACATCCTTACATTTGTCCTCTAGCCATCCCTGCTTAGCCATTTTGCACTTCCTGTCGATCTCATTTTTGAGACGTTTGTATTCCCTTTTGCCTGCTTCATTTACTGCATTTTTATATTTTCTCCTTTCATCAATTAAATTCAATATTTCTTCTGTTACCCAAGGATTTCTACTAGCCCTCGTCTTTTTACCTACTTGATCCTCTGCTGCCTTCACTAGTTCATCCCTCAGAGCTACCCATTCTTCTTCTACTGTATTTCTTTCCCCCATTCCTGTCAATTCTTCCCTTATGCTCTCCCTGAAACTCTGTACAACCTCTGGTTCTTTCAGTTTATCCAGGTCCCATCTCCTTAAATTCCCACCTTTTTGCAGTTTCTTCAGTTTTAATCTAATCTAATTGTGTGTCAGAAACTGCAAAAACTGAGTCTTACTGTGATTTAGCGTTAGGTTATTTTCTATAAACCATGAACTTATGTAATGATCTGCACAATTTGAAACAGTACCATCATTGTACACATCATCCTTTACTATCAAGCTAGTGTCATCAGCAAACAGAAATATTTTACAATCAGCTGCCACACCACTTGAGAGCATATTATTTATATGCAGTAAATAAGGAACAGGAGTGGCCCCAGCACTGATCCCTGAGGCACCCCCCTCCCCTCCATTTAACCGTGTCCCATTCAGACCCCACGTCATAGCCATTCTCAACACTGCGCATAATGACCTTTAGCTATCTGTTGTTGAAGTAAAAGGTGAACCAATTGTGAGCTACTCCTCGTATCTCATAATGGTCCAAGTTCTGGAGGAATATTTTTTTTTCTTTTCGGACTATCCGTAGTAAGACACTACATTGGCTATCAAAGGGAGGAATAGGTACTAGGAAATGTATTTTTGGGATTTGTGCATTTCGCGTATTCATATGGCTCACTACCGTACCCGTAACGACCGTTTGAACAGAGAAAACATAGAAACCGAGCGTTATTTTTTGCTCCCGAGTTCATGTTACAGGGCTACTTTTATAGGATGATACTGTTCGACTGCCTACACAGACATTTCGTCATTGAATCTTCTTAGTTTGAATTTAATTTTTTGTGTAGTTAAAATGGATCCAGTATGAGTTTGATGAACCACACCAAACACAGATTAGACTACATACACACTAATGTTATCGTGACAAAAACCGCCTTTCTCGCCTTCCTGAAACGATGCTTGTCCTTTGTAAAACAAAGGGTATCTGCTGACTGACCCAGAAAGCTGTAAAAGTGGAAACACAAACACGATAATATTGACAGGTGTTCCTAAGATAGAGCCAGCCAAACACAGAAACAGACGCCTGTGTTATCACACAGAACGCTTCTGTAGGAAAAAGACTTCGAGAGAAAACTGAGGAACAGCAAACTCGACATCTTTCCCGTAAAGGAAAAAAATTTGCTGTTCGTGTATATTAATAAAATCACACCTGAAGATAGGAGTTGTTATGGCAGCAAATAGGACATCTCCTCCTTGTCTCATTTTAGGCGGTTAAGGAAGGAGCTTGACAGAGGGACTACCAAATCTGTTAAGAGCGAATGTTGACGAGTCTCAGGTATGTCGTAGAGAGACCTTTTGCTGAGTACCCAGGTAGCGGCTTTCCACGCGACGGTCCCTAGTCTCCGAGAAAACCGATGTTGAAGTTTTATGCGTACCTCGTTTACCTGTAATGTTCGTCCAAGGGACTGTCAAATGAAAACGATTTGGACAGAAAAAGTAGGTAAACGATTTAGTATTTTAAAAATAATCGCTGTAACTGTTAATAGATTTCTCCCTCTGTCAATGTCTTTATGTTTGCGGTTGCCTACTGAACTATGAGTGTACTTCTTCGTTCAAAGCAAATGACCACGACTGTCTTTCTCCAGAGCCCCAAAAATATGGAAATCACATGGGGAGAGATCAGGACTATATGGAGGATGTGTAAGGGCTTTCCAGCGAAACTTCCGCAGCGTACTAATTTAATCTAATGATGATATTTTCGAAACGGGTCATTAAAAAGGTTGGTCACAAAAATACCTGTGACTATTTTACTATTATCAGATCGACCATAATAGCTACTCCCATACTCCTATTTAGTCTCCTCATGCGATTTCCATATTTTTTGAGCCCTGAGGAAAGACATTTGCGGTCGTCGACTTGCTTCGGACGAAGAGATGTACGCCTCGGTACAGTGATGGTTCCGTAGGCAACCGCAAACATTTTGCCATAAGGCAACTGACCGTTTTCTTTAATAGTGGGATAAATGTATTTACATTTGAAATAACAGTTTACTTACTCTTTCTAATCTGTCTGGTTGTAATTTCACCACTACCTATACCGTTTCGACCAAGCGGGCGCATCGCATCGTTTAAGGTGCACGATTGACACGCTGGTGGTATGCCTACAAACCCTGCCTGTGTACTATTCTTTTTTTTCAATTTGTCTCTTCGAGAAAAGTTTCCATAAAAATAAATTCTTTAGTCCTGGATCAACTTCGTGCATCTGCTTTCACAGGAATAATCAAATACGCATGATTAGCATCACTGTTGATCGAATAAAGAACAATCTTTTTAATTTTAAACGAATTGTGTTTTCCGATTTCGCTTCTGAAAAATTAGTGTGCCTGCAAGGCAGTAGTTTTCAGTAATGTGTGTGAGGTTCTACGAATTTGTATTCCGGTTACTTCTGCGTCAAATACCATCCGGAATGCTAACACAGCAAGCGACAGCGAGTAGATGGTTCTGTAATCTATTCTGTAAGAAATGGAATACAAATTTGAAGAAATATTCCCCATGAAAAGCCGCTAGCCAGGTACTCTTACGGGTCTCTCTACAGCATCGGGCAACCGACGCTAAACATTCATCAAATCAGAGACATATATGAAATTCTAATCATAATAAAGACAAACCTTAGAGTTGTGAACGTGAAATGAACCTTGTCTATGTAGTATCATGTAAAGGGTTTTGACATCAATATAAAGAAAGACTGCGCCTATCTCGCACACTATGAACTCGCTTTTAGCTTACGAAAGAACATGAAATAAGATTGCAAATCTGATCGGAACGTTAGTGCATCGGGTAGGGTCCGTACAATATAAATGTGATAAAAAGTCGTGAAAAGGAAAGTAATTAATGAAACATCGATTGATGGGGCCGAACAGTAATACATAAAATAGCATGAAAGAAGAGCGGATGATATGAACCACCAAAAAAGAAAAAAAAAAAGCATCTTGATAGCTACGGTGATTGCTCAGTAGTTTGTGAATGATCTTCCGACATGAGAGTGATGCTTGAGGAAGAGAAACGTCCGGAGGAACACTCCGAACGACGACTTCAGCCATCAGGGCAAGGTAAACAGCGGAGGGAAAACAAATGTTTCCGTTCCCTTCCGCCACGGTGTGGACGGCAGAGAGATAGCCTCGGACCCTCCCCTGGAGTTTAACTTACCACTTCACATATTCTCTCCTTAGCTCTTAGTTTTCATTTCTAGTGCCGCACTGTGATTCTAACGTAGCAGTGGGATCGATTATAGAAGAGTATTTCGTCTGTAAAGCTTGTAAGAACTGTATACCATGCGTCTTCCAAATTCCGCTAAAAATTTCACAGTTCGCGATGCTTTTTAGAGCTTCATCTTATTAATTTTCGGTCTGGTAGCGCGTACCTGTAGCATTCTTCTTCGGTGTTCACAGAATAATAAAGGCTTGTCCATACGCGTTGCTACAGGGCTCAATGTTTCCCACCTTGTATATCTGCTCGCATTTTGTCACATTTGTGCTATCACATTCGCTTTAGTTAGAGCATCTAAATATTAGCACAATAATTCTCGTCTACATTTTATCACCATAATAATGTATGACGACATTCCGCCTTTCTGTTATTAGTTTAACCTGCCAATAAACACTGAGTATTTGTTAAACATTACAATACCTGTTTCCCGATCTTTACTTGATCACAGATTTTCTCTACGGCACGCACTCGAAGAGAGATGATTATTTCATAGTCTAAAGTATTGTGAAGAGACGTTGGTTTACAGGTTTTAAATATTTTTTAAAAAAATCTTAATTATGCACAGTAGCTGTATGTTACTTCTCTATTAAAGCTTCCAGTCTCACACCAACGACATATAATTCTCAAACGATGACATTATTAGTCTGCCTGAAAATCGTCAGTTTCTTTACCGAAACTGGAAATATTAATTAAGTAGTGGGTATACATCTCTTGTATCTGATCACGATATTCCAAAAACAAAAATAGAAGATGACACTTAAGTCCAATAATTCTTTCCATGTGATTATGATCTATATCATAATGAACTTTAATTCCCATTCTGAGTATCCTGGTCGCACCCGCGTTGGTATTATCGCCTGGAATTAATTGATAAGTAGGTTACCAGTACATCGAAGTCCATCTAATTCAAACGGCCGCAACAACAACACGATTGTTGTAATCAGCTCATTTTTAAGTCCATAACTTCTAATCAGACCTACGAAAGTGTGATTTACTGAATTTGTCTGGTTATACATGTGAATTTATGGACCAGAAAATACCGTAGTCCCACTTAATAAAATGATATTAGTCATTTTACTTTTTTACAGTACCGTATTTCATTAAAAAGCTTTTCGGTAGCTTAAGAAACAGATGGAGTTTTTTGAACCAAACAATACCAGCAGCCGGATTCCACAACAAAATAGATTTCAGAG